>NC_049170.1:102751932-102827882 GCF_009769625.2 Cygnus olor | reverse complement strand
ACCACAACTCTCTGTGTGTAGCTATCCAGCCAATGATGTCATGATGCAGTGCAGGAAAAACGTTTCGTTTTTAAGAAGAGCTTTCATCAAGTATTTGCTCATATTACCACCATACTGCTGGATAGATTTTCTGTCCCTAGAAGCTGAATCTACATATTTAAACAACTGACTGCTACTACCTGCCATCTCTTCCATAAAAACAATTGAACATATGTGCAGTATTATAAAATGTTATATCTGTTAGCAGAATGCTAAGACATTTGGTTCAATTTGAAGCTTCCAGCAGGAGAAGAAAAATAATTACTTCTATTTAAACAATAAACACATTTACAAGAATAACATGACAATTTCACAAGTTTCTGGCTACAGATGGGCTAGATCAGAAATACCTTCTGCTCTTTTTATCCACGGGGAACAAAAAGACAATGCACTTCTTTCATCCTCTATATCCTATCATAAAATAAGTTAATTACAGAGAATTTTCAGCCACTTTGAGACACAGGACCTGGGGAAGGAGTAAGGAATTTCATGAGTTGTTATGTGTAGTTTATCATTAAATACTCCTGAGCTCTCAAATCCGGATAAAATTATTCCTTCCTCAGTTCCTTACCAACGTGAAACTGGTGTGCTCACGCCTTGCCCTAGTTTCTAAGGAAGTGTAAGTGCATAGGTAAAATGCAGAAAGTATTTCAAAATCATAGTATGATATAGTTCAATAAAATTGTTACATTTTTAAAAGAAGTTTTCAGTGGCTATTTACTGATATAATCACCTGTGATAGATAAGTGATTTTCCTTCTTTAGTAGATGAATCTACAAGGGATGTTAAGCTAGCTCTGGCCAAATTCCCATTATGAAAGACTGAGTCCGGGCTGTGAAATCTAGAACTGGATGACAGAGTTCAGGAATAGCAAATGATATGCACAACAGGGAAGTATTTGAACCTCTTAATTTCTAATCATACGAAATCCTTCTCTCAGTGTAGTCAGAGGCATAGTTTTGGGCTTCTATCCTTCTACAACTAGAAATCCTTTGAAGTGCCACTAAATCAGACATTATTTTGTTCCTACTTCCAAACATTCAAACACCATGCTGTTGTAACCATTTTTTCCTTTTCCGTGTTCTTTGTTTCAGGAAGAAACTTCTTAAAGAGGGGCTGTCTCAAAAGACAAACTTTACATTAAGCTCCTTTTCTTACAGAAGATCTTAATGGATGATCAACATATGTTTCCAATTACCGATAATAATAATAATAATAATAATCATTTGAGTTATAAATGCAGTCTTCTCCAACAATTAATTTCTGTAAGCTTAATAGGGAAGCAGGACACAGGACAAAAAAAATCTGCTTAATAATAATATGTGCAAAAATGGACAAAGGCAAATAAATTATTTTGGATGTCCTGTCAATTTTGTGAGCCTACTTGTCTTCTTAATACTGATATTTTTTTCCTTCATCCTTCATTTCCTTCATTTTTTTCCTTCAGATGTCTTCATGGCATTGTGGGATTTTATGGACTTATTTATGATATACAACATGATTCAGTATCATTAGGGGTATTGCAGCTTGACTCCAATTTTAAGAATTCATAGTCTCATGTTCCCTCTTACTACAGATGGGAAGAAACCTCACACAAGTAGGAAAAAGATGGGGGAAAAATTATAGCCATTTTTGCCACTTTGTTTTCTCAGACAAAGAATCCTTTGTTTGAAGACAATTTACATTTGTTTCTTCTTTCTTTTCATAATATATATATATATGTACGTGTGTTTCAGATTTTAAACTTCTACTTTACTAAGTGTTTTGAGTGTCTTTTCTAACGTTTCTTTCTTCATAAGAAAATTTTTTGAAGATTGCAAGTTAGGTAATAAAACATGGGCTGCAGGTTCAGCTCAGTCACCTCCCTTGACGTACTGGCCACACATTCACAAACTAACCAAACTAACCAAACAAAAAACCAACAATAAAAAATGCAAAAATATTATACCACTATTTGGAAGTGTTGGAAGGAACCATATTGAATACTAAGACATTGCTTCACTTACTGAAAACAAATATGATATTTCAAAGAACTTCCTTAACTGCTTTCTACCATATATTTCTGAAAACAATGATCATTTATTTTTATGTGAATGTAGATATTCTGTGCAAAAAGTTTGTAACGTTCCTTCCAAATATAAAAGTTTTATTATATGTGATCTGGCATGTCTGTGCATAACATATATGGATCATTATATACATATATATAACTCTGAAGAAGATAAAGTTGTCAAATTGGAATGCAAAATAATAAACTGAGTTAAGCAAGATGGTTAACTTGCCGAGGCGATCGGCTCCGGGGCAGGCGCATTCTGCAGCGGAGCAGGGGATCAGGGCAGGCAGGGTTTTTTTTTTCCGATATCGAGGCCACTCGAGGGAGCCGCCAGGACCCGGCAGCCCTCGCGAGGGAGGCTGACGAGGTGTAGGCGGAGCCAGCAGCGCCCCCTCCCCAGCCGTTCAAAAGCAGCCCCTAGGGAGCGCGAACAACCAGGAGCGCGGCGAACAGGCGGGGCAAACAGGGCGTGGCGCGTCAGAAGGGCGGGGCGCGGCAGTTTGGGCACGCAGGGCGAGGCAGGGAGGGCAAGAGAGCGCAGGCTGTTCCATCCCCTGCCCATACGAACAACTCCTCTAACGGCTGTCGACCGCTAGCTGGGCTGCAATGGTCTACACCAGGCAGAGCGCTCTCTCTAGAAAGTCTGTAACCACCCAGACTGACCACCTGCTCAACAATGCGGCAGTTCAGGTTCTGGGTGCAGGGAGTGTCTGAGCCTGTTGCTGCCATCTGAGGGAGGCAGAGGTACCGTGTGTGTGAGGTGCGAGCAGGTGGATGACCTGGTCCGCCTGGTGGCAGAACTCAAAGAGGAGGTGGATAGGTTGAGGGCTATCAGGAGGGTGAGCGGGAGATAGACTGGTGGAGCGACTCCCTGCAGGGCTTGAAGGAGAGGTACCGGGGTGAGACACCCCAAATGGGGGTGGACCCCCTGCCCTGTCGCTGTCGGGCAGAGGGAGGCGACCTAGGAGTTGAGGAGGAATGGAGACAGGTCCCTGCTCGATCTCACAGGCAACGCACCCCCCACACTGGCCCCTCCTTCCCAGGTGCCCTTACATAACAGATTTGAGGCCCTGGAGCATGAGAGACCGGTGGGTGAGGATGAGGTAGAAGGTCTACCCAGGAGGATGCCTAGGGCGAGGAAGTCGACTCCACGCCTCAAGACTGCCTCCACCAAGAAAGGACAGAAGGATGATCGTTGTAGGTGACTCCCTTCTCTGGGGGACAGAGGGCCCTATTTGGCGGCCTGACCCTACCCATAGGGAAGTCTGCTGCCTCCCTGGGGCCAGGGTCAGGGATATTGCCAGAAAGCTTCCCAACCTGGTTCGCCCCTCTGACTACTATCTGCTTTTGATAGTCCAGGCTGGCAGTAATAATATTGAAGAGAGAAACCTGAAGGCTATCAAACGGGACTTTAGGGGACTGGGGCGGTTAGTGGATGGAGCGGGAGTACAGGTGGTGTTTTCGTCCATCCCTACAATAGCAGGGAGGGGTACAGAGTGGACACGGAAAGCCCACCTGATTAACACATGGCTCAGAGGCTGGTGCCAACGCAGAAATTTGTTTTTTTTGACCATGGGGCGCTTTACTCGGCACCCGGCCTGATGGCCGCAGACGGGTCCCTATCTATAAGGGGAAAACAGGGAAAACGCCCAGGAGCTGGCAGGGCTCGTTGAGAGGGCTTTAAACTAGGTAAGAAGGGGGACAGGGATGAAATAAGGCTTGTTAGAGGTGTGCCAGGGGGAACAATGGCAAGGCCAGGGGAGAAGGCAATGGCCCAAATGAAGTGCATCTACACTAATGCACGCAGCATGGGTAACAAACAAGAGGAGCTGGAAGCCATTGTGCAGCAGGCAAGCTATGACTTGGTTGCCATCACGGAAACGTGGTGGGACCACTCTCATGACTGGAGTGCTGCAATGTCTGGCTATAGGCTCTTCAGAAGGGACAGGCAGCACAGAAGGGGTGGTGGTGTGGCTCTCTATATTAGAGAGTGTTTTGATGTTGAGGAACTTGAGGCTGGGAATGATAAGGTTGAGTCCCTATGGGTTAGGATCAGAGGGAAGGCCAACAAGGCAAGCATCCTGGTGGGGGTCTGTTATAGACCGCCGAACCAGATGAGGAGATCGATGAGGAGTTCTACAGGCAGCTGGCAGAAGCCGCGAAATCATCAGCGCTTGTTCTCGTGGGGGACTTTCAACTTCCCAGACATACCCTGGAAGCACAACACAGCCCAGAGGAAAGCAGTCTAAGAGGTTTCTGGAGAGCGTGGAAGATAGCTTCCTGACGCAGCTGGTTAGAGAACCTACAGGGGAGATGCCTCGCTAGACCTTCTGTTCACAACAGAGAAGGACTGGTGGGAGATGTGGTGGTCGAGAGCTGTCTTGGGCAGAGTGACTACGAAATGGTAGAATTCTCTATTCTTGGCGAAGTCAGGAAGGGGACCAGTAAAACCGCTGTCTTGGACTTCAGGAGGGCTGACTTTGAGCTGTTCAGGACACTGGTTGGCAGAGTCCCTTGGGAGGAGGTTCTGAAGGGCAGAGGAGTCCAGGAAGGCTGGGCACTCTTCAGAGGGAAATCTTAATGGCTCAGGAGCGGTCTGTCCCCACGTGCCCCAAGGACAAGCTGGCGCGGAACTAGACCGGCCTGGCTGAACAGAGAGTTGTGGCTCGAGCTTAGGAGAAAAAGTAGGGTTTATAATCTTTGGAAGAGAGGGCAGGCTACTCAAGAGGACTATAAGGATGTTGCGAGGCTGTGCAGGACAAAATTACGAAAGGCCAAAGCTCATCTGGAGCTCAATCTGGCTACTGCCGTTAAAGATAACAAAAGAAGTTTTTACAAATACATCAACACAAAAAGGAGGACTAAGGAGAATCTCCATCCTTACTGGATGCGGGGGGAAAACTTAGTACAAAAGATGAGGAAAAGGCTGAGGCACTCAATGCCTTCTTTGCCTCAGTCTTTAGTGGCAAGTTGTTCTCTGGATACCCGGTATCCTGAGCTGGTGGAAGGGATGGGGAACAGGATGTGGCCCGCACTATCCACGAGGAAATGGTTGGCGACCTGCTACAGCACTTGGATGTATGCAAGTCGATGGGGCCGGATGGGATCCACCCGAGGGTACTGAGAGAACTGGCGGAGGAGCTGGCCAAACCGCTTTCCATCATTTATTGGCTGTCCTGGCTATCAGGAGATGGTCCCAGTTGACTGGCGGCTAGCAAATGTGACGCCCATCTACAAGAAGGGCCGGAGGGTAGACCCGGGGAACTATAGGCCTGTTAGTTTGACACAGTGCCAGGAAGCTCATGGAGCAGATTATCTTGAGTGTCATCACGCGGCACTTGAAGGGCAACCAGGCGATCAGGCCCAGTCAGCATGGGTTTATGAAAGGTAGGTCCTGCTTGACGAACCTGATCTCCTTCTATGACCAAGTGACGCGCTTGGTGGATGAGGGGAAGGCTGTGGATGTGATCTACCTTGACTTCAGTAAGGCTTTTGACACCGTTTTCCCACAACATTCTCCTCAAGAAACTGGCTGCTCGTGGCTTGGACTGGCGTTCGCTTCGTTGGGTTAAAAACTGGCTGGATGGCCGGGCCCAAAGAGTTGTGGTGAATGGAGTCAAATCCAGTTGGAGGCTGGTCACTAGTGGAGTCCCCCAGGGCTCAGTGCTGGGGCCAGTCCTCTTTAATATCTTTATTGATGACCTGGGATGAGGGGATCGAGTGCACCCTCAGTAACTTTGCAGATGACACCAAGTTAGGTGCGTGTGTCGATCTGCTCGAGGGAAGGAAGGCTCTGCAGGAGGATCTGGATAGGCTGGACCGATGGGCTGAGGTCAACTGTATGAAGTTCAACAAGGCCAAGTGCCGGGTCCTGCACCTGGGGCGCAATAACCCCAAGCAGCGCTACAGGCTGGGAGATGAGTGGTTGGAAAGCTGCCTGGCCGAGAAGGACCTGGGAATACTGGTTGATAGTTGGCTGAATATGAGCCAGCAGTGTGCTCAGGTGCCAAGAAGGCCAACAGCATCCTGGCTTGTATAAGAAGCAGCGTGGCCAGCAGGTCTAGGGAGGTGATTGTCCCTCTGTACTCGGCTCTGGTGAGGCCGCACCTTGAGTACTGTGTTCAGTTTTGGGCCCCTCACTACAAGAAGGACATGGAGGTGCTCGAGGGAGTCCAGAGAAGGGCAACGAAGCTGTGAGGGGTCTGGAGAACAAGTCTTATGAGGAGCGGCTGAGGGAGCTGGGGTTGTTTAGCCTGGAGAAGAGGAGGCTCAGGGGAGACGTCATCGCTCTCTATAGGTACCTTAAAGGAGGCTGTAGAGAGGTGGGGGTTGGTCTATTCTCCCACGTGCCTGGTGGCAGGACAAGGGGGAATGGGCTCAAGTTGCGCCAGGGGAGGTTTAGGTTGGATATTAGGAAGAACTTCTTTACTGAAAGGGTTGTTAGGCATTGGAATGGACTGCCCAGGGAAATGGTTGAGTCGCCATCCCTGGAGGTCTTTAAAAGACGTTTAGATGTAGTCCTTAGTGATATGGTTTAGTGGAGGTCTTGTTAGTGTTAGGACAGAGGTTGGACTAGATGATCTTGGAGGTCTCTTCCAACCTAGACGATTCTGTGATTCTGTTAGTGCAGATTATCTGCACCATTTTGGTCTTGCATATATCTATGTTGATTTAATATTCCTGTAGTAACCTTAAAATCTATTTGTTTTGGTGATGAAGGTAGGTGGTGGAACTACATTACTGCACAGGAAAGGATTTAAATATGATATGATATTGCAGTTACAAGTTTAGTAGAAATTATTATGGTTAAAAAAAAAGAGTTGCAAAATCTTAGAAAAAACACTTAAGTGAGAAATATATTTCCCTCCAAAATTTCCCATACTTTTCTGCTTTAAAGGCTTACATTTACAATCAGTCCATAATTAGAAAGAAATATATATATATATATATATATATGTTTTACACTGTCTCAAGTAGATTTTCATCTTAGTGCTCGGTCTGATGTGGAAAACAAAACACAGATACAGTAAAAACGTTTGGGAATCTTATGTTCTCAGAGGTATATTCCAGATTTATATGCTTTGAGGCTCAAAGCAAATGTACTGACATAAATTCCTACTGATTTAAATTAGGAATAGCTCTGAGATTCTTTCAGAGTGTGAGGTAGGAATGGTGGGACAGAAACATCCCTATGAAATGTTCACATCCTTTTCTGCTGTGGATGTCAAAGGTATCACAATCAGCATGTATTGCATTTAAATTGGCCAGAGTTATGAAAAGGCATGATAGATGATCTGATTTGTTTGACCTCATCAAGCCGAATATCAAACATAATGGCAGCTGAAACCTCATCTCAGTAGGTATTAAACTTAATTCACTAATACAGTAATGAGCAAAACATAAGCAAGCTTATGAAGATAAGAGCTATCAAAAAGAGAAGTTTTAGTCTCTAATTTTCTGTGTATAAATTTTGGTTTATACATCCTCTCAAGTGTTTAATAAAGATACATATTAAACTTAATTTAAGTGACCATTGTAACTGACAAAAGTTGATATTCATACCACATTTGAAATGAATATTTTTCTTCTCACTTTATGTATTCATGTCTCGTTCATCACAATATGTTTCTATAAATAATTAAAATTTTTATAATAAATAAAGATTAAGCAGAATAAGACAGATGTAAGGAAATCCACTATTTTATAAAATAAAATAAAGGAAGAAAGGAAGAAAGGAAGAAGGAAGGAAAGGAAGGAAGAAGGAAGAGGAGGAAGGAAGGAAGAAGAGAAGGAAAGAAAGAAGAGGAAGAAAGAAAAGAGAAAGAAGAAAAGAAAGAAGAAGAAGAAAAAGAAGAGAAGAAGAAAGAAAAAAAAGAGAGAAAGAAAGAAAGAAAGAAGAAAGAAAGAAGAAAGAAAGAAAGAAAGAAGAAGAAAGAAAGAAAGAAGAAAGTAAACCAAGAAAGAAGAAACAAAGAAAGAAGGTGAAAGAAGTTGATAGCTGGTTTCAGTACTTCGTTACTATTTAGATCCCTTCCCCCTTAACTCTTTGCTCAGTAATAAATCTGGTAGAAACTAACTGCTTGTAGAACAAATCTGTGTACAGAAAAAATGTTAGCAGAATTCATTTTAATTTACTAATACCTAAAATTTTAATTTAAATATCACACTATTACCATAATTTATAAATATTGTCTTTTTATAAGCATTATAAAATCATTTAGAAATGAAGTATGGTGACTGTATTCATCCTATGCACACACTTGAATGTTCCAGATATATTTATCAATTTATTTCTAGTGTTTTTTTTTTTTCTTTCAAAATATTTAAATGCATTTTGGAGAAATATCCTTCTTTTCTTATGGTTCAGAGGCAAAGGTATGTGGCTTTGGTGTTGAATTTTGGTGATTTGTTGTGTTGTGTTGTTGTCGTGGTTGACTTTCTGTAGCGATTACACTTCCTTGTAGGTACATGGAAGGTAAGTTTTGTTACAAAATATTATAGATTCTCTTTTTAAAAGAGACAAGTGAAGAGGAAAGAAAGGAAGCTGAATGGAGGAGAATTCACTTTGCTGTTTTAAAGTCCTAAATCCTTCTTAGACTCAGGCATCATAAATTCATTATATATCTTCCAAATTAGAAACGTATATAATATGCTTACAAATTTCAAATAGACAGGTTACATTATAGTGATTTAATGTTTTGTTTGTTTGTTTGTTGTTTGTTTTTCGTATGCTTGTTTGTTTTGCCAAACAACGGGAGTTGTCAAAATGTTACAGTGTTACAATGGGCATATTAAAATCTCTACAGTTTTGAAAAAATGCTTCTATTATGAGATACATTACATTATGAAACTGTAAATCTTATGTTCTGCATGATCTATTCAAATATAAATGTTCCAGTATTTTCTTAGTAGCACATAGAGTTAATATAAATGGGTCAACTTATATCAGTTTATTAAACACTCAACAATTGCACAATCTGTTTTAGTTTTCTTTGTAATGAAGATCAGATTAACATGAAGGACAGTAGGCAAGAACTGCAACTTTTCCAAACCTCACTTCTCAAATATCCCCTGAACTAGTAATTTAGTGAATGTGTTATAGTCAACATTGATAAACCCCTGTAGTTCAATGCAGAAAACATCAAAAAGAAATAGTGAAAAGCAATGAAACAAAAAGGTTAAATGACCCTTATTTTTTTTCCTCTTCAGTATCCAATGCATAAAGATGGCAGTGTGAGCAAAATTTGAGAGGTAAAAGATAGAATGTAATTATATTGGAATTACTCAAATTCCCACTATTGGCATGGATTCTGCCTAGACTCTCTCTCTCTATATTTTTTTTTTTTAATTTTTGTCCTTTTACATCAGTGATATTTTGACATTAACTCACTGAAAGCACAATCAGATCAATAGACTTAATTAGAAAGTAAACAGACTGTTAATTACCAAACTGATTTGGAATTCTAACAAAATAAAAGAGGGCTGCAGTAAAATCATATCCTTCAAAAAGTACAAGTCACAAAGTTTTAATCTTTTCAATATCAACCTAAAAATTCTAATTTTTTCAAGCTGAGAATATTTTTTGTCAGTGAGTCAGTACCAAAAAGGCCAAAAAAATGCATACCCATCCAAAATCAGTCTTTATGAAGATGATATTTTTTAAAATTATAAACACAGCACATATGGTATCTGCAAACTCCACATTCTTTAGCTTTCTTGGTTCACAGTAGCTTTGATTAAAAAACATAGCTAACAAGTAAGAAAGTAAGTCTTTAAACTGAGTTTCTTATTACCTTAAATTTTATTGAAAAAAAAAAAAATCCAATACATGTATCTTTATTAATTGTTATACAGGAATTATTGAGATTGAATAATATTGACATAACATTTTTCTTTCAGGTACACTGTTCCTTTTCGGAATAAAATGAAATATCATAAATAGACACAATAGATAGTGGGGAAGAATATTATGATATTCTTTCCTTAATACTCTTCTGTAGTTTTCCACAGCAAAAGTTTATCTTCTCCTTGGGCTTTCTGAACCTCTTTTTTTCCTTTTCAAAATAAATTATAAGCTGCCTTGAACAGTTATATGCATAAAGGAGTTGTATAATATTCTTGTCATAATGAATAGACTGTTCATTGTGCCAAGGAAAGTACAAATCAAATAAAAAACTCATTTATTTGGACCTTCATCATGACAAGCACTCCCATCAATGGTGTGACTTTCAGTTTTTAGTGAATTATAACAAATGCTGTATTTTCCCCAAATTAACCTTTTTTTTTTTTTTTTTTTGTCTTTTCTTTTGTGTGTGTGTACTCGTGTATGTATGTACAATGTCTTCTATCTACCCCTGCTAATCATCACAGGGAGTGATGTACTACCTTCTGTAGCTTCCATGCAATAGTGATGTGTCAGAAATTTCTCAATTAGGCTTGCTCAAAGCTCAAAGAATCAAAGTTACACAGTACGAACTCTTGGACTTTGAGATATGAGTGATTACTTTTAAACCCTGATAATTATATCGATAGCAATCCAGAGTTGTCTTATAAATATATAAAGGACCACAGACTGTTCCGAGCAGTTGTACAAATCCCAAAGCAATGAAGAGACAAAGTAAAATAATTGATATGTTTTTCTATTAAAAAAAAAAAAAAAAAAAAGTACTACTGTTTTGATATCAAATTCTGTGATTATCCAGAAGGATTATATCCATCTACCAGTTCTTTTCACACTGGGTGGACCACAAAAACAGACATGGATATTACAAAGATAAAATGAGATCAAGTGACTAGCAGCTCAGAATTTACTGTTTAAAGTTCAAGATTTCATCATGATTTCTTACTGTGACTGCTAGAAGTCATTTCAATTTACCTCCTGACTATGGAATACCACTCGGTGTATTGTGCTCCTTTGAAAGCAATATGATGGAAGAGGGAGATAACAGGTAGGAGATGTACTCGAGGAATTCATTTCCAGGAATGTAAATAGAATCAAAAAGTGATTCATGTTAACTTCAGATTCCTGAGAATCTGTGCTAAAGCATTGAGCCTATATATGTATCTCCACAATAGTCAGTGGAGAGAGGTAGCAGTAAAGAGGCACAGTTAGAAACATGACTCATGATAAGATGCTGTATGTATATTATCAGGTGAAACTCTGCATGAATGATATTCCCAGTGGAAGATGATCCATGCAGAATGATGCTTGTTCTTCATAAAGGGCGGGGATAAAGAGACTTGATTTGACTAGAGAACAAAGATTATGATTTTCTTCACTAATGTGGATTGTCTACTGATCTTGTCTACTGCCCTCCAGTGGACTAGAACTTAACATGAATCATACCAGAGGGAATCTGAACTGTTAAATTGGTTTTAAATAGGATTCTAGAAATTGGGAAGACTTTTTTGCTATGGCTTCTGGGGTGGCTGTCTGCCACATGCCCACCAGGTTGCTCTCTCATTGCCCCTCCCCAGGAAGAGAGAGAGAGAAAATGTGATATGTGATGTGAGTTTATTTTTGTCATGTGCTTTTATGGAAAAAGTAGGTATAAATCACTTCAAAGAACTGGAAAACAAGAGTACTAGCTCCACAGAGTAGGGCAGTCAGACTAGTTCAAGAGAGAGCCCTGCCTTTTGTGTGTTAATTTCTTCTATTTCCAGTCTTCTTCTAGACTAGGTTGGATAAGATCTTTAAGGCCATGAAGTATGACTTCATAAAAACACACACATATATATATCAGTCATATATTAGGTGCTAACAAACTAATTCTTCAGCTAAGGAAGAAAAATTCTGGTCTTGGTCAAACAGAAAAAAATTTATTTCTATCTAAAACTAAATATTTTTCAATATGCATATAGATAAATATGTTCTTTTCTGGAAATTGTAATGAGTGTAATGGGACCCAAGCAGGTAAAACAAGTTTTACCTGGGATGTGTATGATATCACAATACAGGACCTATATAAATACTGTATTATTTTAAAGTAAAATAAATATAATGACAATAGTAATAATAATAATAACATCTGCATAGAACATCTACCAAGAATAACTAGTAAAAGTTGTTACAGAAGACCACCTTCTTCAGTGTCTAGGTCAATCAACCTCAGGAAATTTCCCAGTAAGAATCACTTCATTCAGTATTAATCAGTAAAAGTACTTACCTGCAAACCTCTCACGAAACCTCACTGTATAAAACATTCATTATAATAAACAACAAGAATCTTGAAGAAACTACAGCTGATCAGCTGATAGTGTTTGCTTTTGCTTCTGTAATTCAGTGTGTTGTCACCTGTGAATCAATACCTGAGATGAGCTGAACTTCCGTGACTTTTGTGTAGTAACTGGCTGAGTGCTAACATCACATATAGAAAGGCTACACTAGAATAATAATTTTTATTTCTTGAAGCTAAAAAGAAAACATAATTGAAGCTTTGCTGCATACCTTGTGCATTTATTATTAAAAAAAAAAAAAAAAAAGGAAAACAAGGAGATACGTGGTGTTTAGACCATGTCCAGCAGCTAAGCCCCCACCCTGTGTCACTTCCTCCCTTCTTCTCTCTCTCTCCCTCTTTCCCTCACCAAAGGATGGGGGAGAAAATTAGAAGAGCAAAAGTTGAAAATTCATGGATCAAGATAAAAATTATTTAATTGGTGAAGCAAAAGCTGTGTATGCAAGCAAAGCAAAATAAGGAATTTGTTCACTACTTTCCATTGGCAACCAAATGTTTTAACACTTCCTGGTAAGTAGGGCTCTGCCACACAATAACAGTTACTTGAGAATATAGATGCCATAACCATGGACATACTCCCTTTCTTCTCCTTTCCCTGAGTTGTTATTGGTAAGCATGACATTGCATGGAATGGGATATCTACTCCCAGCGTGGATTGGAGTAGAGTGCGAAAAAGAGAAAGCCTCGATGCTGTGCAAACACTGCTCAAGAAATAGACAAAACACTGATGTGTTATCAACACTGTTTTAGTCACAAATCCAAAACACAGCACCACATGAACTACTCAAAAGAAAATAAACTCCATCACAGCCAGACCCAGTATGAACCATTAGTGTGTCAAATAACAAGCAACTTGTTACAAGTGAAAATAGGTTGGGCAAAATTTTAGAATGATAGGGAATTTTCTCCTGAGATTTTGGGACACCCATAATAAAGAGTGTGGAAAGAAGATTGCTCCTAAAACAAGGACCCTCAAGCTTCAGCTCAGCAGAGATAGTGAAATAACTGTCATATCCCCTTTGAGATTTTCACAGAATCACAGAATCGTCTAGGTTGGAAGAGACCTCCAAGATCATCTAGTCCAACCTCTGTCCTAACACTAACAAGACCTCCACTAAACCATATCACTAAGGACTACATCTAAACGTCTTTTAAAGACCTCCAGGGATGGCGACTCAACCATTTCCCTGGGCAGTCCATTCCAATGCCTAACAACCCTTTCAGTAAAGAAGTTCTTCCTAATATCCAACCTAAACCTCCCCTGGCGCAACTTGAGCCCATTCCCCCTCATCCTGCCACCAGGCACGTGGGAGAATAGACCAACCCCCACCTCTCTACAGCCTCCTTTAAGGTACCTATAGAGAGCGATGACGTCTCCCCTGAGCCTCCTCTTCTCCAGGCTAAACAATCCCAGCTCCCTCAGCCGCTCCTCATAAGACTTGTTCTCCAGACCCCTCACCAGCTTCGTTGCCCTTCTCTGGACTCTCTCGAGCACCTCCATGTCCTTCTTGTAGCAAGGGGCCCAAAACTGAACATCATTTCATCAGAATGGATACAGTGTCTGTGTCACTGACAGTAACCATTGTGCCACTAGAGCTACATAATACTGTGACTATCTTTTTGCACGCCCTTCTTCAGAAAAGATGCCAAAAAGTGTGCTTTAAATTATCTGTATTGATATACTCTGAAAACTCTGAATTTTATTTTTTTATTTTTCCCTCTTCTGGAAGTTGTTTGAAGATTGCCTATCCACTAACTGCAAAACTAATGTATACAATGAAAATATATTTTCAAAGAAATCTGCATAGAACTGGATAACAGACCTAAACCAGATTTTTATTTATTATTATTAAGATTAATTGTATATTACAGAAGTAAAACAATGTCTTCCCTTTCTGGCTGCCATGAACTGGAAAGCTTGAGGGGAGTTGTAATTTACTGCATACTTCAAAAAGTGCCTCTGCCAAAATCTTTGCAGAGAAAGTGCAGTGGGAACTTATGTTTTTATAGATCATTTATCACCATAGGTAGTACCAGCAGAGGAGTCAGTACATTAGAGTTATATCTCAAATTGTAGAGTCAGGTTCTTAGCTCTGTGCTTGATGATGTTACAGACAAGCAAGTTATATTTGGCCTTCTAAATCTAAGTCCAATACATAAAGCCCATGTTCAGTTACATGTTACAGATTTTCTGTAAATTTATACTATATTTTATTTTCTGTAAATCTATACTATAATATACAGCATTACAGAACAGGACCATAAATTACCATACTGTTCTCTCAATTTAGAGCTTTAAGATTTAAAGGAAAAAAAAATACATTTTAGGTGCATTTCCTAAATCCTTTTCTAAAGAAGGAAATCCTTCATGGAACAGACCTGAAGGATCTCACAACAGCATCTCTTTTTAAAGTTTGGTTCATTAGTGCTTATAAATCATCAGTGACATCAAGGGATCTAACTATAATCTTATAACAGGGCTTTGACAGTTTAACCTGAGTTTTTGACCTATATCTGTTTCAGAGCCCACTCAAGAAATGTCCAATCAAATAAAGCTGTTTTAATATGTGTTGTGTTTATTAGTCCAAGAAAATTAATCACTTGGAGCTGATATATCTGAAAGGTAATGAAATTATATTTTTCAGTTTCTAATCTCTAGGCTAGTTCTAATCTCTCTAGGCTTATGATTTCATTGTCCTGTAGACGAGTCAGAATCAGCAAAGACAGACTTCCATGATTTAACAAGTGAGTTCTTGAGTCAACTTTCTGATTGCAGGCATAGACAAAGAAACAATGAGAGAAAGCCAATCTCCTAACAATCCCTTTATAGCAGCAAAGCATTGTGCAAATATTTAGGGGGAAAATGACAGAATCATATTAAGAATAATAAATATGCTTTCATTCCACTTCACTATTGATAAATTATTAACAGCTTAACTTTTCCAGATGATATGCCTGTGCAGGGAAGCTTCACTAGTTTTCAGGACTCTGTGGACTCAGTTCCTGGCAGAAGACCTTCAGTTGTCCATCTCCTGGTATCTGAGAACCATAACTCAAACAGACAAATGCAACAGCAGAGGACTAAGGGATACTTAAAAATATGTCATTAATTAATGAGTCCATGTGTGGCACAGTAAAAGCACTCTGAAATGACTGGAGGAAGAATTTATCTTTTTTTTTTTTTTTTTTTTTTTTGATGGCACCTTTTGCTCAATGGACTTTCAAGAGGATTAAATATTCAGGCCAACTAACTCCTGTGTGTGTACCCTGAAAACTATTATCTGTGACAAGTCCAGAACTTATAAGGTCAGAGGAAAGGCTTTAGGTTTGCGCAAGTAGATTATCTTCTGCTAATCTCCACAATTTGTAATTGTCTATTTGAAGCACCTAATATTTTTATTAAACAGCAAAATGCTAATGATAGTAGAAGTCATTCACAAAACACTAAAAATTCTGGAAGTTAAATTTTAAATATTTCTACCTTGCTTTTCTTTGGATTTAAAGATCTTCATTTATAATATATATATGGATCTTCCATATATTCTTTGGATCTTCATTTATATTATCAGAAATCCCTACTGATCGCATATGCAATGATAAGAGAGGAGTGACAAATAATTTTAACGTTTCTAAAAGTTTTTTGCAACAGAGATCAGACAGCAGCTTTCTCTCTAGTGTGCAACACTACGAATTTCAATAACTGACACTCAGAAGTTATCAAAAAATGTTATGAAATCATTCACAAAATGATAGTGGAATGGACTTTACACTATTCAGCATAAAATAAATTTGAAAGATCTTTTGGCTCATAATCAGTTAAGACATTATTTCTTTCTCTCTTTTTTTTTTCTTTTCATAATTCCATGTCTCGTGTAATTTCATAGAACATACAGTACATTACATTCATTTATGAAAAACGTCATCTTGTCATAATCTCATAATCTTCATGTGTAACATATCTTTTTTTTTTTTTTTTTTTTTTTTTTTTTTTTTTTTTTTAAATACATATTTACGGCCTTTGGAAGATTTGGCAAAGAATTTTCAATGACATGATTTCACCCCCAAGGTCATACTGTTAGGTCAGATTAAATGAAGACAGACATCAGGGTGCCCACAACATGCTAATACTCTATGATCTAGTCACCTAACTGAACGTCTCCAAGAGCCCACCTTTTAAATAAGGCAGTAGGCTAGACAGAGTCAGAAAGAATATTACTAGATAATATCTTCTGAGAGAAAGGCTAACAGGTTAAATAATTTCAATTTATTATTTGCAACCATTCAAGAATAAAGTGGACCCAAAAGTTCAGTAATACCTTAACTGTGAAAAAAATTCTCATGCTTAGTGATAGATGAGTGAGATCAACATTGATTTCTAGTCTTCATAGAGAATATCCTTCAAGATAAGCATTTGACAATGTAACTGTTGCAGGCTGACTGTATCAATGTTTAGGCAGCTAGAGTTACAAAAACATGAAATTAAGACATACTTTTTTTGAGAGATGACAATGCAAATAATTGCAGTGCAACTGTAACCAACAACAACAACAACAAAAAAGTGATATATACAACAGACTTTTTTTTTCTTTTTGTATGTGAAACATCTGTATGCAATGCTTTATTACTTCTGTCTTGCCCAATCACTTCTGCACCATATTGATTTGTGGAATTTTGAATATGGAGATGTTAAAAAAAGAGAGAGAGAAATGTGGTCTCTGTTCAACAGTTCTATAAAGCAAACTATTCTTTTCAGTTTTAAATTCCAGCTAAATGTATAGAAATCATTAAACATTAAGTATATTAAGCAGAAAAATACAGAACAAAATTACTAACATGGTGATAAATATGACTGTAGTAGCTTCACTGATTAGAACTCAAGAACTGAATCATAGAATCATAGAATTATTTAGGTTGGAAAAGACCCTTAAGATCATCAAGTCCAGCCATTCACCTAACTACCAAGTCCACCACTAAACCATGCTCATAAATGCCACATCCACACATCTCTTAAATACCTCCAAGAATGGCAACTCCATCACTTTCATGGGCAGCCTGTTCCAAAGCCTAGCCATTTTTTCCATGAAGAAATTCTTCCTGACATCTAATCTAAACCTCCCCTGTTGCAATTTGAGGCCATTTCCTTTCATCCTATCACTTGTCACCTGAGAAAAAGGACAGATACCCACCTTGCTACAACCTCCTTTCAGGTAGTTGTAGAGCATGATGAGCCTCAGCCTCCTCTTATCCAGACTAAACAGACCCAATTCCCTCAGCTGCTCTTCATAAGTTTTGTTTTCTAGTACCTTCACCAGTTTCATTGCTCTTCATTGAACATGTCCCAAAATACAACATAGAGTCTCAAGCAGAGGCCTAAACATTTGTTGGGTTAAAATATAATAATTGAAAACGTAAACACAGATGTAAGGTTGGCCTGCTTTTCTGTACATCCTTTGCATGTACAACTCCTGGATCATAACACTTGCTAAAAAACAGTCCATACATCAAAATATAGTCCATCCTTATCCATCCACACTGGACCTTACTACATATCACCATAAAATAAAATTCAAAAGAGATTTTTGTTCACGATCAATCAAAACCAGTATAGACAATAATATTATATATATATATACATATATATAAATTGCTTAAGAAATGCCTTGTGAGTGTAGAATGTAGGACATAACTGATTATTCTCTCCTTTTTCTGCTATACATTATATTTTAAACTTTTTTTTTTTTTAACTACATCTTTAATGCTCAATATGAGTTACTAGGAAACTTTTCAAAGTCTGTAGTATGTAATATAGATATTCTGTAGAGTTTTTGAAAATATGTATGTACTGTACAGTTTTCAGACATTGCAAGGGACTGAATCATTCATTCTCCCTTCTATGTTTTTAAATCTCTTTATTATTTTTATCATGATAGTCAAGGCTGAACATGAAAGTTAAAAATCTGTTTTACAGTTTTTCTTGTACTTTATTCTATATAAATAGTTCGTCTCTTTCATCTCCACATCCTTCCTTTGATGTAATTGCTTATCCAGTCATGAACCCCAAATCAAATTTTTTAAATAGCCAAAGATGCAAATGAGACTGTACTCTGATTAATTAAGTGTAAAATACTAGTACCATGCATCTCATTCTGAAATAAAGCATATCAAGAATATAAAAGCATCTGAATGCTGTTAGCCTCAATTAAAATAAAATAAAATAAAATAAAATAATTATATATATATATGTATATATATATACATATATATATATACACCAAGCTGAGTGGTGCAGTTAATACCAAAGAAGGAAAAGATGCCACTCAAAGGGAGCTGGACAGGCTGGAGAAGTGGGCCCATGTGATCCGCATGAGGTTCAACAAGTCTAAAGGCAAGGTGCTGCACCTGGGTTGGGGCAATCCCAGACAGGAGGACAGACTAGGGGAAGAACCCCCATGAAGAAGGACTTGGAGGTTCTGGTAGATGAAAGGCTCGACATGAGCCAGTAGTGCGCTCTTGCAGCCCAGAAGGCCAAATGCATTCTGGGCTGCATCAAAAGAGGTGTAGCCAGCAGGTTGAGAGAGGTGATTTTCCCCCTCTACTCTGCCCTCGTGAGGCCCCACCTGGAGTACTGAGTCCAGGTTTGGGGAACCCAGCACAAGAAAGAAGTGGGCCTGTTAGAGTGAGTCCAGAGGAGGGCTACAAAGATGATCAGAGGTCTGGAGCACCTTTCCTATGACGAAAGGCTGAGAGAGTTGGGGATGTTCAGCCTGAAGAAGAGAAGGCTCCAGGGAGACCTCACTGCAGTCTTTCAATACTTAAAGGGGTCTTACAAAAAAGAGGGAGAGAGACTCTTTACTCGGGTAGATAACGATAGAACAAGGAGGAACAGTCTTAAACTAAAAGGATAGGTTTAGACTAGAGTTTAGGGGGAAATTCTTCACTCTAAGAGTACTGAGGCACTGGAACAAGTTGCCAAGAAAGGTTGTAGATGCCCCATGACTGCAGGTGTTCAAGTCCAGGCTGGATGGGGCCTTGGCCAACCTGGTCTAGTTGTTGGTGTCCTTGCCTATGGCAGGGAGGTTGGCGTTGATCTTTAAGGTCCCTTCCAACCCGAGCCAATCTATGATTCTATGATTTATTTAAATTTCTAAGGCCTGTTAGTTTGATGACAGTACTAGGTGCTCTATTCTTTACAGGATTTCTCTGATCAAATTATTGAGTAATTTAAGATTACTCTAAGGTATGTTTCACATATTGACAAGTAAACTTTAAGAGTTTTATTTGCCAACTGGTTCTTTTGCTATCAATAGCATAACTCTAACAAGGTTTAATGAATATAAGCTGTGGGCTAGAGGGACTATCAGTGGACTTGCAGTTGTGAAGTTGTGAAGGTGGGTTAAACAGAGCAAAAATACATACCCAAACAAAATCAAATATCCTACCACAACAAAAGGAAGTAAACTAGGAAACAAGGTGCAACACTTCAGCTGACCAGTTGCAATTTTATTATTAATTTTACTGATACTGTTAGATTAAGTACATAAGTATGTTGTTTTTTTGTATTTTTTTTTTAGAAGTTCATGCACCCTGAACAATAAACTTATAAAGACCCAGTGAATTTATTTGATTATACTGTAAAGAGTGAATACACATACTTCAAAATCATAACTAATGGAATAACAGAATCACCTCATCTACAGGATGTACTTCATTTCTACACAGGCTGCATGCCTTTTCCAGTGTGTTGAATTATTTTAATTGCTTTTGGCAAATTAAGACACATTCTTTCAGTTAGCTACTGCAAGTTGGCCAAAAATAACAGTAGACAAAACAATGAAAACTGAGAAATTAGGCATATGAGAAAGGCTCTTCATATATTCCCCTGTAACCACTTTGTGTCAGAGCAACCTTTCTTGTCAATGTGAGCTTTATTAATCAACTCAGACACTGAGAAACATACTTAATAAATGAGATTGTGGAAGCTACCTGTTCTTCCAGAGCCCTGCAGGCTTTTTAGAAAGCAAAAGGAAGAATCAAATCTATACTTTTCATTTTAAATGAGAGGAGACATACTGTATTTCAACACTTAGGTGTGGTTAGGAGTCATCTTATTAAAATCTCAACAATCTCTTTACTTACTGCTTCTTCCTTGCTCTACCTAAAATTGATTTGGAAATGCTAACTGAAATGAAGAGGCATTCTGAAGTTCTTGCATGTCAAAACAACTTCTGTTCTTGTTATCAGCTGACAAGAGGAATTTCACAGGCATTGATCAACATGGTTCTTTCAGACAAGATAGTGTAAGGTCATGGAAAGAGAAGAAAGGACACCATTCCTGTGCAAGCTACTTACATTGCTAATCATAGTGTAGAAGGGAAAGCAAATAGAATAGGGCTATCTGTTTGACCTTTCACTGTTTCTCTGGTGAGACATGTTTAAATATAATGTGTGTGTGTATATATATATTCATATATGTTTTCTTTTGAACATCAGAATTTGCAGATACCAGACAGCTCATTCAAATTGAGATGTTAGCTGCTGTTCACCAAGAATGGTAAGCAGAATGAGGAAGAACATTTATAATATTAAGAGAGTTAAGGAGCTCAAGTTAATTCATTTGTTGAAGAGAATGTTAAATGAATCAAATGTTCTTTAATTGTATGCATAGAAAAATGTATGAATTTAGTTTATTAGACAAAATAACTTCTATGGTTAATATGTGATGGCTGATGTTGGAGCAATAATCTCACTTTTGTATCTCACTTTTGTTAAAGAGAAACTTAACCACAGTAACAGCATGCCAAGGGTGGTGAATTTCCCTTCATGACACATCCTGCTGCTGGTGGGGTGATTGCAGGTGCCCCAGGTAACTGCTGGAATGAACAAACAGTTCTCTGAATGTTATTTGTTTAGAAACAGCTAATGGCTCGCTAATCTTAGGATATATCAAGCTTTTTTTTTTTTTTTTTCTTTAAATAATAAAATTGACTACAACTTTCCTAAAGAAACCTGAGATATTGCCTTTGTATGGGCAGCTTCTAATCACTGGGGTTTAATGCCTAATATGATAGTTATCTATCTAAAACTTGCTCTTATCCTAGCATCACCTGTTCTCTTTCTATTAGAGGAGGATACAGTGCCTGACGGATTAAAGAGAAGCCTTCCTGTGCCTTTGTGCTCTGAGAAACTCTGAGTGCCAGCTTTGTATAACTTGGGTGAAGAGAATGAACACCCACTAATACAGACCTTGTTTAGATGATGGCTGCTCAGACCTGTCATCTGACTTAGGTGCTGCTAAGGTCTGTTGGTATTTAATGGTTATTCTTCCTTTTGTCACAGTCTCTGATGGAAAGAATAGAAAGTTGATAATTTGTCATAATCTTCCTGAAAGATATTTGCAAGACCCTGTATATGAAAAGAATAGAAGATAATTTCATTGTTTTTGAAACTCTTTTACTGGTACAGCAAAAGAGAAAAAAGGTAGTAGTGAACACACCTGCCCCACTGTGGTAGTATCACTATTCTTTGCATGCACACACTGCTTCCATGAACTCAGACTGGCAATTCTGCTTTTCAGATGTAAATGTTACTGTCACCTTGCTGTGACAGTCACAGGGGCCAGGCAACTTGAGTCGAGCCTGGTCAGAGCCTGAACAGGAGACTGAGTTAGCAAGAGGTAAAATGCTAAATCCTATAGCCTTCCTATCTGCAGCAAAAGCAGAAGGCTGTGTATAATGATTTTGAAGGTCAAATTACAAGCAGGCCTGCTTGTTTACAGACCAGACAGAAAAGTCTTGTTTAAATCATCTGGGGACAGTGGGGTAAGCGACATGACACTCATGGAGCTGGTTAGCCACAACAAAGCCTCTTAATGTTAACATTAAATCACTTGCTCTGTGTTTCACTGGGAGACTGAGAGTTGCCCTGCTGCTTAGTGGCTTTGAATGCTAATGGATTCTCAGGGAGTGTTTCCAAGTGCAGACCTGTTTCCAGTCTGTTGGAAAGTTACTCTAAAATGTGTTCCCTGCATGGCTAGAGGAGGATCATAGAATCATAGAATGGCTCGGGTTGGAAGGTACCTTAAAGATCATCTACTTCCAACCCCCATAATGGCTTGAATGGATGAGTACAATGCGCTGTGTGTAGTATTTCTCACTTAACAAGTGGATGTGATGAGTCACATAGGCCAGTTATAAATCACATTTATCAGGCACCTCTGCCTTACCTGCCTTTGCCCTGTAATTCCTTTGCATTAAATCTGTTCTCACAGCCTAAATCTCAAAGCTGCAAAGACAGAAGTTATAAGGGACTCTCATCTTTCCAGTGGCACAGGAGTATGCAGATAGTTCTTCCACGTTCAACTGATTCCTTATAAATCATGGAAAACTATCTCAGTCCTACCTGGTGGTATTTCAAATATATCCAATTAAAAAATTCTGCTATGAATTCGATAAAGGACTCTCAGGATAACATTTTTAAAGGTTCCTAAGTCACACAAGTCCATTTCAAGATTTTTGTGAACTATAACCATTGATGCCTAAGTATAATGCTATGCCTAATGCTTCTCATTTAACTAAACATTAATGACATTAGAAAATAGGTTTCTAGTGTTGCATTGATGCAGTACAAGATCTGAAATGTAAAGAGCATAACCATACACAAAAAGTGGTAGGATTTTCTAATACAGTGTGGAAATATAGGAACAAAGATAATTCTCTGTTCAACACTGTCAACTGCCTCTCCAGAATATCTCTGCACCAAAACTGTCCAAGGTATCTCTGCTGTGCTGATTTAGGCTATATAGACATGTTTAAGTTACATAAGCACTCTTATAAATATCAAATGTTAACTCCAATGTACAAAGGGGTTGCAAAGAAACTGAATTATTTCCTGAAAATGTTGTGGGGTGTAATGAATTACGTTGTAGACAAGGGATGAAGGCTTGAATGACTTGAATCAATAATTTATAGCATGGAAATCATTCATCTATTCCTATCTTATATTAACAAACCCTGAGGGCTACTTTTTCTTAGCACCTTTACTCAAAATCAATACGTTGCCAGTTTTTATTGCCAGCTTACTTTTCAGGCTAAGTAACAGTCTCAGAGCTGTAGTGGTTTCACGTGGCAAGGTTTTGGTAGTGGGGGGCTGCAGGGATGGCTTCTGTAAGAAGAGTCCAGAAGCTGCCCCATGTTAGATAAGGGGCCTGCCGCTGGCCAGAGCCGAGCCAATAAGAGATGTTGTTTGTGCCTCTGTGAGAGCAGATTTAAGAAATGGGAAAAAAAGAAACATCCTTGTGGCACAACAGCAGCTGAGAGAGAGAGAGGAGTGAGAATCAGCCCTGCAGACACCAAAGTCAATGGAGAAGGAGGGGGAGGAGGTGCTCCAGGCACCGGAGCAGAAGTTCCCCTGTGGCGTGTGGTGAGGACCATGGTGAAGCAGGCTGTCCCCCTGCAGCCCATGGTGTACAACAGCAGAGCAGATTTCCATACTGTGGCCTGTGGAGAAGACCATGGTGGAGCAGGTAGATCTGACCTGAAAGAGGCTGCAGCCTGTGAATAACCCCTGCCAGAGCAGATTCCATGCCAGACCTTTAGCCTTTGGAGAGGGGATCACACAGGAGCAGACCTGGCAGGAGCTGCTGCCCATGGGAGACCCATGTTGGAGCAGTGTGCTCCTGACAGATGGACCCCGTGGTACAGACCTATTTTGGAACAGTTTTTGAAGAGCTGCTGCCTGTGGGAAGCCCACACAGGATCAGTTCAGGAAGGACTTAATCCCGTGGGAGGGACCCCACGTTGAAGCAGGGGAAGAGAGTAACCAAGAAGGAGCAGCGGAGATGAAACGTCAGGGACTGACCACAAATCCCATTCCCGTTTCCCTGTGCCACTCGGGGGGAGGAGATGGAAGAGGATGGATGGGAGGAAGGTGTTTTTTATTTCTTTCCTTTGTTTCTCAGTAAAAGGCAACAAATTTTACTAATCTCCCTATAGTGAGTCTGTTTTGCCCGTCACGATAGTTGATGAGCAATCTCCCTGTCCTTATCTCAACCCTTGAGCCCTTTTCATCATATTTTCTTCCCCGTTTCTTTTGAGGAGGGGGAGTGAGAGAGCAGTTGTGGTGGAGCTCAGCTGCCCACCTGAGTAAAACCATCACAAGAGCTCAGTTAGTCTCAGCTGACAATACTGAGAAGAGGACATGGGTCATGCTTTTCTCCATATAAATTGAAAAAGTATCTTTGTGTGTGTGTCATCTTTTTTCTTCAACTAAAAATTCCTTTTTGCTATTGTAGAAACAATTTTGCTTCTGTAATGGACAAAATTAGTGAGAGAATAATTAGATTTTTAGATGATTAGGATGATTTTTACTTTACAATAATTCTGTAAAGAGTGAAATAAGGTAAGAAACAAGGATTTTTTGTTCTGGATCACTTTATTAAGTCTTTTAAAGACTAATAAAGTGTTTTTTTTTGAAGGCTACAGGACCTTGATTGCATATTTTGTTAATATTAGTGATAAAACATTCACAACACAAAGCTTTTAATTAACAAAGAGAAAACAGATACAATATGAAAGAAGGACTTCTCAGGGAGAAGTGACCTGCACAAGTCACACAATTCAGTTTGCTGTTGCAATAAACCATAAACAAAGTAATAGAGCAAAACCACTAAGAGAAGTCCTCTGCTTGTGTTTTCAACCGATGTATCAGGTTAGACTTCCTCTCAGTATCAAAGCTCCTTATAATGAATAAGACATTGTTTCTCAACTGAAATTTTATCTTGTTTCTTTTAAATCATCAGAAAAATTCTCATTCACTTAGGCAGTGCAAATATCAGGCTTTATTTTCCTAACTGAATTAATTGTAAGTGCCAGAGTAGCACAATCAGCCCCGCATATGTAAAGTGAGTGCATATGGACTTTGCACGGTTAAATTGGAAAAAATATTAACAAGAAAAATGTACTTGCTGTACTTACATCACCCCTGCATTATGCTAATACTTAATATTACAGCAGCAGCAGAAAGCTTAACTATTTTACTTACATCACCTCTGCATTATGCTAACACTTCATGCTACAGCAACATCAATCTGATGATGCATTAACGTACTCTATCACTGAAGTGATGTACAGTAGCAATGATGATATGCTAGTTTAAATCATTGTCAAAGCAATATTGCTGTAATGTTACTATGTTGATGATTTGATATAATATATTGCCAGAGGAACACCATGATGATTACATATGAATGTAATGTATCATTATTTTCATGTCACCATGAGGATATTGTAGAATAGTCTATAGAAGAGAAAGGAAGAAAATCTGGCAGGGAAAAAAAAATCTCTTAAAGAAATGGAAGTTCTCTAAGTATTCACTAAAACTACATCTGCTTATTTAGCCACAGAGGGTTTAAGGAAAACAAGAACACAATATTACTGTAATCAAGGATGGAGAGATCTAAATTTAGACTTCCTGAATTCTTTTTGCAAATAAAGCAATAAAAAATTAGACAAGTCGTATGCAGAAGTAAAAGACCCTGAGATAGTTACGAGTGCTTTTGTTGGTTTACATTATTTTTTGTTTGTTTGTTTGTTTGAAAAAGCAGCCTAACAGAGGAACTGAAAGCATGTGAGTCATATTAATAGAAACTGAAGTATATAAAGAATGACCCCCAAAGACAGGGAACTACATTGTCTCTTTGGAAAATACAGAGCACATCTCTTTTAGATGTCTTTGGTATGCATACGGGTAACTGAGGAGTGGCAAGAGTCATTTCTCCTCACCCCAACATCCAATAAACCTTAATCCATGATTTCTTACTCTTTTTTTTTTTTTTTTCTCTCTCTCAGTTCAATAACACAAGCCAGAAATATTATACTACTATTCAGAGGTGTATGTAAGAATGTGGGAGGAGGATTAGCTCATGTCTCTGGATAGCTTTGGAGTGAGGCATCTGGAAATACTTTGAGTTCTTCTAAAGAATTCTGACACAAGAAAACCAAAAGCTTTGAGGTTCCCATTTCCTGACAGCAATCCAAGGGCTTCATATTCTATGACAAAGAAAGTATAAAGACCTTGAATGCCCCTTCTTGAGATCCATAGAAGTTTCCAATTTAGGAAAGTAAAGCTCCCTGGAGCATCAAACTTTGCAAGGTCTGAAATTCCTGACTTCACACATCTGAATTTTTATAAGTGATTATCTGCCATGAATTATTTTTGTAATACCTAATGCTTTTACCTGATAAAGAAGATAAGAAATAATAAAATCCTGGTTTTAGATGTTCTTCCCCAGAACATGTTCTCTGTGTACGTTCAATGTGTCAAAATCTTTAGAAGGTATAACATACTGATGAAATAGTTATCTTAGGGTGTCCCTCAAAAATCAGTATGTTTACTTCTATTCTGTTATAAAGGACTGTGTAAAAATGAGAACATGAAAGGAAGAAAATGAGCTATGATTGCATTTGCTGGGTACAGCTATCAGTGACAAATCATAACCTCAAGAGCTGCTCAAACTCTGGGAGGCCACAAAAGTGGGACTTGATGACAAACTGAAGTATTTAAAAAAAGGGACTTGCATCCTCCATTTTTATTTTTTGTGTGATCTGTTTAAAAACTAAACCAGGGAATGACTCACTCTGCAGAACAAAACATTAGAAGGAGAAAAGAGGTGGTTTGGTTTTGTTTTGTTTCCAGGACTTTTCCTGGGTTAGTGGATTTTTCCTCCCTGCAACAGTTTTTAATATAGTGCCATAACTTAACTAAATACTCTCTTTTATAGAAATATGCAAGTATACAGAATTTCATTTCTAAATATCATGATAGTTTTTTCTAAATTTTCCATTCTACTGCTACAATCACTGCTGTAGACAACTGTGAACTCAGTTAAAGGTATTTTAGACTTTCTTCTTCCCTTGGTAGCCCAAATGGAAATTAAGAGACAAGAGTATTGTTTGTGACACTTTTTAACATTTTCTTAAATACTTGATTTTCAATCAACCTAAGAAGTATCTTTCTCTTCCACAGGGAAGTTCAGGTTGATGGCTCTTAGAGTAATTGTGGAACCTCTGGGAAGTGACAATGGAGATTCGGCATGTGGGAATATTTCTATTTAGCAAGTTATCATCAATCACCTTGTGCTGTGCTGCTAGAAGTGACATATTCTGTATGAGAAGGGAAATTAATGTCTTCATCATTTTGGTATTAAACATCTCTAGGCACTTTCACAAAATTAGCAATATTATTACCTAGTTACTGGCCATATTGGGGGTAGATAATTATGCCTTTCCAATATAAAATTAATTCTTGTGTTTCATCTATATTCTTCTACTTTCTGATTTGCTTAGTGCTGCTGTAATCCACTGAGCAGTTACTGTGTTCCCCTCTAGAAACAGCCATATGACATCAGCAACAAATAGATACTTTGTGTAATTCCATGGTGGTTTTACTTAAAATCTTTCTACTTCTGTGATATACCTAGGATAGTATCAATTATAGAGTTCATTCTAAATATCATTTTAAAAGCCTGAGAGTATTTAGCTTCAAATATTCTTGGCTCTTAAAATTCTCCAGTACAACTCCAGCAAATTTCCTACTTCATCAAACAGAACATTAAAATCAGTCAAAAATCTCCATTAGAAGAAATATAAATAATTGGAGCAAGCAATAAGAAAAAATGCCACATGCCAAGTCTTTCAAGAATGGTAATGAAAAGTTGTTTGATGAAACTATTATTGCATATATCTGTATACATACCTGAATTATGAGTTCTGCTGTTTGAGAAAAGGAACAAGGAAGAATGAGCTGTCTTTTACTCTCACTCCTCCTGCCTAATATTCTGTTGCTGTCACTTACTCGATTGCTTGAGTTAGTGGTACACACATGTCAGTGGGGATTCTAACCCAGTCATGGGTTTAGTTGATCTCTCCACAATTCCTGCTGCTCACACAGGATGCAGTGACTAGAATAAAACCTTACAAAAACAGTGCACTGCAGATTAGCTATAAATATAGCACTGTGGCTACCTGTGTATAACTTTCCTTAGAACAAAACTGAGTAGACTTTTTGTCAGCCTAGCAACAGTGTCTTAGGTTGCTAAATAGAAGATCCACATCTGTCATGTGGCAATAGTAAGGAACAAAGCTATTGATTTCTTCTAAAACTAAAAACAGAATTTCATTAATGGAAAATATTATCCTTTAAATTTTGCTCCCCATAAACTCTTTCTCTCACACACATTCACTGTGCAGTTTTTTCCTTGGAGAAATCAATACTTTGGCCTGGTTCCTGCAGCAATTCCAGTGAAATAATAGATGCATCTTCATACCAACTTCAAATCCGAGCCCAATCCCAAGCTCATGTGCATGGTGTGTAGAAGTTCAGTGTGCAACAGGAAGTCAAATGAGCCTATTGTGATAGTTATTTTTATCTACAAATCTTTCAAAAAGGTTAGATCTGAGGAAAAAGCATGCTCTGAGCTAAAAAAAAAAAAAAAAAAAAAAAAAAAAAAAGTAATATGTCTCGCATTATATAAGAACTATGCAAGGTCTGTCTAGATCTATATTTGATCTTTACCAGTAGGAAAGAATTATCTAGGAAAGTATTTAAGACCAGGAAAAGTATATCATGCTTCCCCAGTGTTTTGAGAGTCTATGGGTTAATTTTACACTTTAATGACTGAGATTCAAAAAACCTTTGTTGAAATCTTTCTCGTGCCTTTCTAGCCCTGAAAAGAAAAGGGATAGTGATTACAGCGAATAAGTACCTGAGGAAAATAAAGTAAAAAGAAGAGTGCATAATCCAAAGGAAGAAAGGCAAGGTTAAGGTAAATTTAAATATCACACTTTTTATTTAAAATAAGAATTAAAGGGTTATTTTGCATCCAGGTGCTTCAGAATCCTTAATAAATCCAGAGAAGAGTACTTGATATCTACAGTAACTTTTCCCCATGTACCTGCAGCAAACAGTGTCTGACAATTTCCCGCTTCCCTAATCAAACAGCAACAAGGAACCACTTCCCTTGTTTCAGCAACAAGGAACTACAGTAACTGACTGAACTGTGACAGTGTACCATATGAAAATCGAGAAACAGTACTGATCTATTTCTTTCAGTTGTTATGAAATCAATTATAGGTGTTTTAGTCTTCAGCTGGTTTCTTCATGAGTGGAATACAATTGAAACATTGCAGTCTGAACAACTAGTCTTACCCAGAGCTGATGGGAATAGTGGTTGGTTTTTTTTGTTTTGTTTTGTTTTTTCTTTAATAAAGGATTAATGCACAAATGATGCCTGGAATATTTCCAGACACCCCCCCCCCCCCCCCCCCCCCAAAGAAAAAAATCTGGGAAAAGAAATGTAAACTTTATATGGCATCCACAATTTCAGTACAAAGAACTGCAATATTTTTTCAGAGAGTTATCTTAATTTCTGGATAAGATTAGAGAAAAATGGCAACAGTTTGATAGTTTGATTAGACATCTTCACAGGTTTAAATAAATTGACACAGCTCCAGTGATGGGCATCCTGGCTCTACCACATTCCTAAGAAATTACTTAAGTATTCAGAACTAGGTTTGTCCATAACACTTGACTACACCTCAGTAAATTATACGTGTCTGTGCAACTTCCCTGGCACAAAGGTCTTCTATTTTTGGTAGCATGAAATGTCCCACATCAAATTCATGCCCAGAAGCATGCAAATAACTATATGGAGAACCAAGTACCAGTGCCTGGGAACATTTCTTCGCATTGTTTCTATTGCTGTTATATATGCTCATTGACATATATATATTTGCACTACCACTTATTGTTGTTCTGTCCTTCGGTCTCCTGAATCTTTATGAGTTTTTGTTTGTTTGTTTGTTTTTCATGATTTCATGATGTACACAAAGGTAAACAATTTCAAAATCATAAGTGGAATCTATGGATATTTCTGTTTCTATATTTGCCAGCTCCTAATTGACTTTAACATCACTGAAAATGCCTTCATAAAGAAATTAATCTATACAATTATTCAAATAATTATTTCTACACTAAAAATAATGAACAAACAAATAATGCATACACAGCAAATGACTATTTGCAGATGAACTCTGATAGATGAGTCCAATCAAGTCAGGTTTTGTGGTGTGTGTGCTTTGTGGAAAATACCCTGGAAATTATGAGGAAGTTGTGATGCTTCTAGTACCTAAATGAAGAGGAAACGACAGAGGATGAATATATATCCTTTCTGGTTAAAAAAAAAAAAAAAAAAAAAAAAAAAAAAAAAAAAAAGCACAGTCAGAGCTGCTGAATGGCCTGATAATTGGGTGTAAATATTTAGAAAACTGAAAACAAATTATTTTAGATGTAAAAAGAACTCACACCAAAATCTTGATCTACTATATGCTGTCTTCCAAACGAAATTAACTCTGATTTTCAGTGAAGGAAACAATATTCTAAAATTTCATCTGGATGTGATTTGCCTTTTTTTCCTGAAGCTACTTCAGGAATCCACAGGAAACATGTTGTACAAAGCAATATTCTAATGTTTCTGAAAGGAAAGAGCCAAACCTAAATCAAGAAAACAAATAAAATTGTATCCACAACAAGGAGACATTTAATATGTTTGGTTTTATGTAGTGATTTTCTTGCCAAGTTTAGTTCCTCCAGGAAACAACAAAATAATTGTTGCACATCAGCTTTCTAGTGCTGCTCAAACAGGAGTATCCCTGCAGCACACTACCGTCCAAACTATTTTGCAAACATTTGACATATTTCTAATCCTTAAACAACTCAAATTTATCAAAGGAGAAGTATTTTTGGCTCTGAGTATAATTTAGGATTTATGCTTTTCAGTATAAGTGTGCAGTTCCAATTCTTTAAGAATAATTATTTTCTTATGTTCAAATCACTGTATGCTAATGTTTGTTTTAATTAAAGTAGTACCTTAGCTATTTTCTTAAATAGGTGTGACTGTTTGTTACTTTAAATTTGTCTTGCTGCACAGAGCACCAAGGGCATTTCAGGTTTATTGAATAAACTGGTAGGATAGCCAGGCATTACAGGTGTTTCAATACATCATTTTTATGCTTGTGAGAGAAGATGGTATACAGCCAAATAAATGATATTGACTGTCAGTAACGTGCCACAGACCTTATATTTGTCAATGAATAATAATGTTTGTGTAGGGTAGATAATGTTAGTGTTTTCTTAGTTATTGCAGTTATCACCTTAAAAAAATAAAATAAAAATAAATAAATAAAAAAGCCAAGTTCCACCCAGTCCAATTTTATTACTATCATCTCATGCCCTGTCACTGCTGTTCTGCCACAGCAAGTACATGGGAGTCCAACAAACCTTCAAAAGTCTGTTGTAGAGGGACATCTAGTGGCACAATGATTACGAACTCCATGGCAGCCTGATTTTTGTCAGTGCCCGACTCCTTGAGGAGAAAGAACACAGAGAAATGACTAGGTAGAGGGATGTGAATTTTACATGCTTAGAGAGACTGTAAAGAAGAAGGGTTGAGTTTTATTGTTAACTGCAGACCCCACACCACCAAACTACATGTGGCATGAAGGCGACAGTGAAAATACCTGTAAATTTTACACCTCTCTTTGCACTCTTTTTGCTCATGAACAACACATGGTACTGCAGAGGCCACAGTCCAGCAATGATACTATTTATTTGAGTAACAAGTTTTTGCTTAAAACAAAAACAAAATAAACCCATTTTTTTTGTTACTTATTGCTTATTATTTTTCATTCTTCTTATTATTATTACTATTTTTTGTCCTCATCCATAAAACCTCTTACCTCCAAAATACCCGAAAATCTTTCCCGAATGCATTTAAAAGTATGACTAATATCTGACATGTATTGTTTGTTCTTCTTTTGGAGAGAGAAAAACATTGACTGTAAAATGGCTTCCACGTGGGCAAATTTTGTTTGGGTCTTTGTTTGAATACATGATACTAAATAATTACACTACAAAGAGCATAAAGTGATGATATAGGTATCCTTATTTTGTGAAGGTGAAAACAGATGCAGATTAATTGCTTTTAATTAGACTTTTAAGAAAATTCTGTCTCTCTCAAAGTCTGTACTTGCTTTTATTGTATGTAATTTTGCTGAAAGAATAGAACTAGTCCACTTGTTTGTGGACCTCAGTGGTTGCACATTTTCTATATTTGATTGTAGATTACTGACAACCAAACTGGGCTGATGCAGGGAGTCCCAACAACCTGTTTTTAATTCAAGGTAGGAAATATCCTCAGGCATCTAATTATAATAACCCTTTTCAAGACAGAAATGGGGGCGGGGGGGGGGGGGGGTGTCTTATATAGGGTGTCTTATATAGAGTGTCTTTATGTAAGAATATTAAATCATTTATTTGACTGATTAAAGAAAAAAATACACTATGAAATATTTATTATAAGAAGACATACTAAAAGGAAAAGAGTCAGGATACATACACATAATTGTGTTATGACCAGCTCCTTTATGTGTACCAAGTAATGAAGGCTATATTTTAAATTCTTCACAATGTAGCTACTGCTAAGGATATGAATATGAAAGACTATTTATTTCACTAATTATCTTTTCATCTGTCATGTACACTTTTCTAAAGTCAGAAAACTTTTGCAATGTTAGAATGTAAAATTATAGGAAACAAAAATAATGAAAATGTGAAGAAATAAATTCTACAACCAGTATTGAATTATTAGAAAATTATAGACATTACCTTACTAAATTTTAAAAAATAATTTAGGAGAAAGTCAGGAAAGAATTTTAAATATTTTGATTTGGAAATCTTTCATTTTTTAAAAAATAAAAATCAATAGAAAACAATTTATAAGTTATTGCTTATTATTTTCATTTTGGAAGTTCCTATTGCAAAAATACAATAACCATTGTCCTATAAAGATTCATTTTCACATTTCGTAATAACAGGTTTCCAATCAAATTACTTCTGTCAATTTTAAAAATGCTGATGTTATCTGGTAAGATCCATCAGAAATTATTTTCAAAATGTGAATCCGAAAAGCAGTCTATGATAATCTGCAATTCATAAAAATCCATAGCCAGCTTAATCTTCCGATATTTAATTGTTACTCTAATTGAAGAAAAATATATATTGTTGCCATTGTAAGAATTTCACTAGCTCCTCCTTGACTCTGTTGGTTAAACAAAATAATCCTCTAATTGTAATAAAGTATTGTATGTCCCAGAGCTCCATTTTTGTGTAAAACAGCCATCTTCCTCCTTGACAATTCATGATGTTTCTGGCATCAGCAGACAAATTATTTATTCAGATGCAGAAGAAAAATCTGACAGCAGATTATGTGATCATATTTTCCCCAGTAATTCTACTTATCAAAACATTAGCCAGAACTCCAGCGAATCAACAAGGCAATATTCACCAGATGCAGTATCTTCAAGGAGCTAATGGATAATAAACTAGAAAATACTTCTGTAGAATTGGGGAGGGTTGCAAAGGACTGACATTTCACACGTATGGTGAACACCCACAGTTCCATGAAGTATCTGAAACAATGTATAATTGGCCAAGAAGTGCAAATGAAAATGATCAAGAACTGTACCTCAGATATTTAAGTAAATTACCTTGCTAGATTCATTAAGTCCATCCATTTTGCACATAAGCAAATAAGCAGAGAGTTCAAATCAGCAGTGACTGAAAAAGACTCTTCTGACACTTGGAGCTGAGGACCACAGGCAGGAAACATATTAGGAGAAAGACAGGAAAATACAGAACACTGCAAACTTAATTTTTACTTAACGTTTTTACTTCTGCAATGATGCAAAAATTTAACAATCATTTGTAAAAATATATGAATGAGTGAGATTGTATGAAATACTCAGATAATGATCTGTTAAAAGTTAGCACCGTTGCATGAAACATGAGTTGTATGAAAGAGTCTTCCTCTCTATTTGAGAGAGGAAAGGTAAAGATGTATTCAAGCAGTGGTATTAAGCATAAATTTCCATAATAAGACTGTCAGGGCCCTGAGCACGACAGTAGATTCTGCAACCTTTTCCCTTCCCTTTCCAGGGTTGGGATATGGGTGGTGAGGCTGGCTCTGCTGTGGGTGTTGGTAACCTGGGATGAGGTTTTCAATTAGCCACCATGGAGCCTTTCCTGTGCCACATCACCTTCTCACTGGACCTTACCTTTCCCAGCTTGGCCTCCAAGATACCTTGCGTGGCCATCTTGGGGCCACCTGCACTGGACCTGCTCTGCTCTCCTTGCCCAGGAGCTGGAGGACCAGATGCTGAATCAGGACTCTGCAGCATCTGCATCCACTAGTGCATAGTTGTGGATGTCCCTGTAAGAGACAGAGGGAAGGAAGGTGACACAGGGATCATCCTTACAGCACTGCTCTCTGCCTGTCTTCTCTGAGACATATGGAGCAGATCTGAGTTGCTGGGAAAAGAAATCGTGGCAATATCAATCAGCAGCTGCTGGGAAGGGTGAGAAATCACTTGTTTCTCCTCTCTCCTTCAAAGCCCATGGGCAAATGGCTAAAAAGTCATGAGTGAAGAAACTGAGAAATTTTCATTGGAAATTTTCAATACTTCCAAAACACAGTTTTTGAAGTCACAAGCTTCTTGCCCTAAAAGGGGAACAATGGTTTGAAATTATTTCCCTTCCCATTGAGCAAATTTCTGAAGAGCTTTACTCTTTATCTAATATTTCCTGAAATAACAACAACAAAACACCTGTTGCTTACCCAGCAGGTAAGCAATTAAGAGATCCTTCCCAGTTTCTGTCAACTGAAACTGTCATTTATCTGGGAGCCTAAAATCAACTTTCAAAAGTATTCTCACTGCTTAATGAAACAGAGTCCATATAACTGCCAGATGGATAATGCTACAGAAAAGTGTATGATCATGATTTATTTCTGATACTATTCTGAAACCCAAGCCCAGACGCCTGAACAAGGTCACCAAAGTACTTACTACGCTGCTTGATGAAATGCATCATGATTCTGTGCCTCAGTGTGAAGTATGAATAATGGATATTTAATTCCTAAAATCATCACCTATGCAAAATAACTGAAGGATGTGGAATGCATAGGGAAAGGGTGTTTCAAACCACTCTGAATTGGCCTGGTTTCACTCTGACAGAAGTTAGTGAGAATTTTGCAGAGTTCAATAGGAGCACCAGTAAGCTGATATTGCTTCCTTTTAAAAATCTTATCCTTAATGCTTCTAAGCAGCTTTGAAAGCCTGAAGTGAAAAGCCCCTTTAGAAGTGCAAAATCAGTGTATTATCGTTATATTGAGACTGGTTTAGTTTTCTTAAAAACTGTTTAAATGAAAACCTGTTTTCAATGGATTGAAAGAGTTAGGGCTTCCTGAGAAGAACAGTGTAAGTAAAGTTTAATTTAAAAGTCATAGGTTGATATTTCTGGTTTTAGAGAAAATGGGTTTATACACATCATTCTTTATTTTGTATGCAGAAAACAAACCTGTAATCTGATATAATCTTCTGAACATAAATTTTGTGGGTTTTTTTGTTAACTAAGTAATTCATTTATGTCAGCAATAACAATATTTCTTCTACAAAAATCTCACAGCACAAAAAAAAAAAGAATTAGAATAAAAGTCATGCTGTAATTTCAGAGGTGATCAAAAAGTTAGTATTAGTATATAATGCTGAAAACACCATTTGTATTTCCGAATACTGTCTGAATAAAGCTCAAGGAAATATTTCTTTCATCTTTAATGAGCCTGAGAGAAGAAATTAAAGAAATCCAGGAAGATGGCTAAAGTTCAAAAGAAATTAAACCCAGAGTTTTCAGATACTGCAGGTTAATATGATTGAATAATAAATATCTTCTAAATATAAGAAAAATGCTAATCTGAGGTATATTTTCTTAGCTTTTTTTTTTTTTTTTTTTTTTTTTTTTCCCCCGGGTTCTGGCTGATGTCCATAACACTACACTATTTCCAAGCTAAATTAAAATCCACTGTTAAATTTGTGTTTGTTAATGTGATAGCCTATAACCTGAGGGCTGGATGAGAAGCAGAGAAATTACATCATTGCAGGGCTGCTTCCTCTGGAGTGAATGGGAACAATTTTATATTAAATGCTGTTAGAGTGCTGGGGGGTGTAATCCTCTATTGAACCACTTTCATTTAGGAACCTTTAACTGCACTCAAAGACTGTAAACAGAATTATACACAATTTATGTGAATATATAATTTAATCACAGGCTAAAAGATATATCAGATAGCTAAGACTAACACACCACAAAGCCAAACACAAATATGCTCACCACTTTCAGTGCAGCTACTCAGTGAGTCTCTGCAGGCCAGACAGGTGACAAAGATACAGGTCTGTGTAGTTCCATGTTATTTACATATCCTCAACCTTGCTGAGTCTTACAGCACAGTTGTTGGTTTTTTATTTTATTTTTTTTTTCAGAGTAAAATGTACAAAATTAACATTTTTTTCTTTGAATTTTTGAGCTATTATTACCAACTTAGCAATTCCACTTCTGTCGTTGTGGGTGTTTCACAGAATCACACAGAATCACAGAATTGTAGGGGTTGGAAGGGACCTCTAGAGATCATCGGGTCCAACCCCCCTGACAAAGCAGGTTTCCTAGAGCAGGTTGCCCAGGTAGGCATCCAGACAGGCCTTGAATATCTCCAGAGAAGGAGACTCCACAACCTCCCTGGGCAGCCTGTTCCAGTGCTCCGTTACCCTTACCATGAAGAAGTTCTTTCGCATATTGGTGCAGAACTTCCTGTGATCCATTTTGTGGCCTTTGCCCCTTGTCCTGTCCTCACAAACCACTGAAAAGAGGTTGGCCAAATCCCTCTGTCTCCCACACTTTATTATTATTTTTTTATTTTTATTTTTATTTTTCTCTTATCTTGAATGGCTTAACTTATGTATTTTCAATAAAATTTCTTTCAATAAGATTTGGTTTCAATAAAATTATGTATTTTCAATAAAATTTCTCATTACTTATTCTAGAATTCAGATCATCCACAATTCAGGCACCTAGATCCTATAAAAGCAGGGAGAGTGGGAGGAGAGGAACATGGCAGTTTTTAAAAATAAACCTACTTATTTAGAAGCTCTAGTAACTTGTTTCTGAAGATCCTGACAAGACTGACAGACCTACCAGTAGGAAGAGGAAGAATAAGTAGCTGTCTATACTTCTTCACGGAATCTACAGATTCCTTCTCAAGCTGGAGTAACCATCGTTATCTGCAGAGAATGGGGTGATGGAAAAGCAGGTAGTTATGTCTTTGTAGTAGCAGTCACCATTACAGACCTTATTTTTTTTTTTTAGCAGCAGCAAGAGAAACCTCCCTGAGATTCTCTGTCAGGTCCTACCCCTTCTTGTCCACCTTACAAGCAGGACCCACAGTAGTTTTCTTGTATCCATAGCAGTCTTGGAAGACACAGAAGGTTATCTATAAAGTTGCTGTCTTCTCTCACCCACAGCTTTCCCAATGTGAACACTTGATGTCACATTTTCCCCTTACATTGTACTCTTACCACATTGGAAATCAGCTGATCTTCTTCCCACCCACTTACAATTCTTGCGAACTGCATTTCACCTATTGGTTGATCAGTTTTTGTGAAGCCCCAACACAGAACATAAAAAGGAGCAATAATCATTAAATAATGATTTGTATGAGTGAATACAGTTGCAAATAGTGTGTCCAAAAGTAGCTAAATGAGAAAAAACATATTGTCTTGCAAAGTTAGTAGCTTCCTTTTTTTGTTTGTTTATTTTTTGTCAGTTCCACAGCTACAGGGAAAGTTAGAGGTGATGAAACCAAGCCACTCAGTGATATGTAATCTAGAATTTGTTTACTAAGTGGAATCAGTTTAACAGGTGATTAGGAATTTCTATTCTATCTCACACATGCACATACTCTGTACAGGATGCCCACATCAGACAAGGCCTCCAATCCAGCTGTGATCAGCACCATGGCCTCAGGGGAATGGGACAGTTGCCATACATGGTTGAAGTATCCAAGCCCCGGACGGCAAAGTGGTTTTAGCCTTTGGCAGTGCTGAACGTATGTTCTCCTCAAGAGGGGACATTGACTTCATTATTTATTGTTTTCTAACCTACAACCGATGCATGAGGACCACCAGAGGCCTTGGCTACACCATCCCAGGCCAATCTCATAACTTTTCCATATCCAAAGTCAATTAGCAATTGTTACCTATATCACCATTATCTTCTGGGCTCCTGCACTAGATATATCGGAAGAAAAACTGTTAGCACTTCACCTGTGCATATTTGTTTCTTTTCCTTGCATACCTAAACCATTACAGAAGGACAGATATAGTCCAAATCTTTAGGGTAAGTCTCCTCCATAATAACTAGATGTGCTTTTTAGTATTCTTATCTAATTGTTTAAAGAGATAGATGGGCACAAATAGTAAAGATCTTATTTAAATGATGTTTCTTATAGGCTTTACCCCATGGTATTACCCTTCTAATGACATCTCAGTTTAATATATCAGTTTAATATATCTGTAATTTACCTTCTTTCTTTTCATTGAAACATAATGATATCCAGCAGGCATCAGGATAATATCTGTCATATTATCATGTTGGAGAATAATTTCAAGAAATACAGAGTTTTCTTCAGATTTAGGAGTATAATAGGTGCACATAACAGAGTATAGATGCTAGTGCTTATGCAAGTAGTAACACTGAGTATTGCCAGGGTGAAGGCAACCACATTGCTCACTCTGAAGAGAAATATTAGATTTTTCCTCAGTGTGTCATAGAAGAGGCAATTATTTGTCCTCTTTTGAGCTCACAGGCATAAAGAAAAAGTCAAGAAGTGATGGATTGCCAGCTATCCCTGTCCTACTCAATATATTTTGGTGGTCTTCATCAGATGCAGAAAGGTGAGTAATTGAAATATTATATCATAACAGATGAATAGCCTTATAATTGATGCAATGTCTTCATATGCCCATATCCTCTGTAAAAGTGAGGGAAAGGGCCAGGCCTCTGTAGTCTAAGTGCGTAGACTATCACTGTAGGTAGGGTAGTATGGGTGACAGTCAATCCTTACATCTATTAATTTAGATATATCTATTTAACCTACGAATTCTTAACATTCTTACCACCACCTGTTCGTAGTTCTTGTCCCTATTCACTCACTCAGAGTACATTTGTATCATCTCTAATGGTTCTCATCTATCTTGCACTCAGGTTTATCTATCCATTTTTGTTTCTTATTTTTCATCATTTCTCCTGTCATTAATCAGTGGGACCATTTAGTATAAATAAGAGAAAATGGATAGAATAACTGTGTTGAATGTACGAAAAAAAACATACGAGGACAACAGGAAATTCAGTGTTCTGTTTGTGAAACCCTCTATGGGCAGGTTTTGAGGAAAGAATATGAACAAGATAATAATGCTACTCCCAAGTATTTAATCATCCAAATACTGTCAGCTCAAGGGACTTTTTGAGCCAGATATGATTCCTCTATGTGTTTAGTAAACCTCAGAAGACTTTCTTTTTATGTGACGTAGAAGTACCAAGTATTCCTTTAGCAAAATTAATTTTTTACTATCTGCAACAATTTTGGCAGAAAGCTCTAAGGTTGTGTTTGAACAGATATCTATTTATTTATTTATTTGTTTTGTTTTGTTTTATATAACTTGGCATTGTAAATCATTGATATAGAGAAAGCTCCTTGCAAGCTAGAACAAATAATGAGACAGGGTTGAAGGAAGCAAAATTTAGAATTCAGGAAAGAAATTAGGAATAAACATACAGCTATAACTGCCAGACTGTTTGAGAATATTGGCAAATTGCAAACATCTTAAGGAAAATCTGGTATAATTTATACACCCCTTGAGTGCGTTGAATCCACTTATTTATGTATCCTTTGAATTGTTTTCTATAAGGGTATGAGACATTCAGGCCATCTCCTTCCCTTCTTATCTGCCAGGAGAAAAAAAAATACAGTAATTACAGTTAACCTTTTAAGCTGTCTCATCTTTATTGTTCTTTTTATATTATTTTTGTCTTTTGTTATCAGTCACTGTATTGTGACTAATTCAAATGATACAGTGCTGTAGCTGAGACAATGGTGGTTTCATGAATTTTAGCAAGAACACAAAAATTATTGATAAAGTGTTTATGTGTTTGTTTCCTATTCGTAAGATTTCCTTGAGACTAAATATATAGTCAGTGAAAGAAAGCTGGGTTTTAACTGTCAAACTAGCTAACGAAGTTCAGTATTGCTAGTTATACCCATAACATATATATATATACCCATAAATATGAGAGGCCTTGAATAAACTGTGATAAATTATTTTTACATCTCTCTTAAAGTTCCTTCACATATTTAAAAGACATTAGTTGTTGATAAATATACAAAAGATGACAAGAATAATCAGCCAGAAAGTAATTTTAAATTCTAGTTGAGCAACAACCTTCATTTTAATTGCCATTCCAGTAACAGTTTGGGGATGACACCTGGAACAAGAACACCATCCAGCTGGGCATGCCAAAAGCTTCCTCAAAAGTCTCACTTACATCCCATTGCATTTGGCTTTGTGGAATACAATGTGTTGGAGTGGCACCAGCCAAATTCAGCCTCACAAACCACAACTGAAATGAATAAATGTTTCACACCACCACCAGAATGCATCATTGCAGTCATATGTAAATAACAACAATTAATACATCATGTTATTCATACCTGCAGTTAGTCTCCAGAAATGCAGACATTTGTATACCACGAATCATCCTTTCTGAAATTAGCTCCTGAAATTCACTATAGCATGAAATTACTGTGTTTTAACTTAACTCATGGGAATGTTATAAACCTCATGTTGAGTTATAGTTTCTAATTTAATAAGTCCTGCTACTTTTTTCATGGCAACAGAGAGACTGTTTTGCCTCATGTACATACAGTACGTCTACTCTCCTGTATGCACACAGGGAAAAGAGACATTCTCTATTTCAGCACTCATTGTAGTAGACATATTTCCAATTTGCAAGCGTATCTGTCTGGGGGTGAGAGTCCAAGTTTATCTGTATTCTGTGCCTCCCAGCAGGGACACATGGCAATTTCTAAAATGGGTTTATTTATTGGATGTAAAAGTAATCCTTGGCTGGAAGTAGTACCTTCTCAATCTGAGTATATTACTTTCATTAATTTCCCTCTGTTGCATTTTGTTAGTGGAAAAGTCAAATTAATATCTTGATATTGTTTGTAAATCAAGTCTGAAATTGTCAGAACATTAACTATCCCAGTTTACATAGAAAAAATAGATTTATTTTGAATATGCTTATCCTTCTTTACATGGATTTGCAGTGTTTTTATGCTTGTTTGGTTTCTGTGTTTCAGCAAGAAAAAAAAATATGTTTCATGAAAGACGTGTACGTATTTCAGAGTAATTAGATTATTGGATTATTATTTTTTTTTTCTTCTCTTCGTTTTGGAATCAGCAGCACGTTGCTGGCTTATTGTTGATAAACAGTGATGTAAGACAGCTTCACATTGCTATGTTGGAAAACTTTATTCATAATTTAACTACTCAAAGAACTTATACAAAAAAGATTCTTCATCTACTTGATAATTTGTGAAGTTGTTAAAGAAAAACAAAAAAATCCCCACTCTCATTAGCTGAGTAGAACACCAGAATATGCAAGGATAGCTAAAAGTAAAACCATTGTTTCTAGCAAGTACTGTTCATTTTTCTGGCCTTTGATTGCCACTGATAAGAAACCTCTGCATACTTACTGTGCATCTTTTTGACTGCCTAGGAATTTATGACTCTATACTTACTTAAAGAATTTAAGTATTTATTTAGCATATATCAACATTTAATAAGGGAAATTTGTCACTAACTTTACTGTTAGGTTTACATAAAATCTTTTCTGGAATACTTATTAAACTACTATGATTTTATTTACAATTAGAACATTGTTTATTACTGCACCCCACTATTTTTATTTTTATTTTTTTATGTCAGAAAAAGATAGTCTCCTAAGATATTCATGATGCATTTTATTATCTGTGTCTTCTATACTATATAATCTACTTTAAATTCCATGTAAGTGTATCAACTTAAAGCTGCAGTCTTTGTATACCTCTAACAGCCATTTCCCAGACAAGGGTGGCAAACATGGCCTATAGTCTGGTAATGTCATACACTGCTCACTGATGGTTTTGTTTTGTTTTGTTTTGTTTTGTTTTGTTTTTAACATCAGTACAATTTAATTCCTTTCATGCAGATTTCTTTTTTTCTCTCATGTAATGTATTAATATAAGCAAACTTACAACATCAGGCGTTTTCTTGTGTATTCTTCACTTTGAAAAAAAATTGTAGTTGAGTGATCCCATAGTTCTGGAATATCTGAAAAACATAACATCTATTTTCCAATTATGAGACCTAACAATTGTACTGAACTGATGGGCTTATTTTCAGAGAGCCGATGGAAGTCAGCATTTCAAATTGGAAAATCCCAGAGAAGACAACTTCAAGTTCAAGATTATGACTGTAGTGGGGTTTTTTTGAGTTCCAAATGAATCTCTTAAAAACTGAGTACTACTTTCCAATAATTATTAAAAATATAACTAAACGCAAATATAATATAAATTTAATTTTAAATACGTTATACAGTCTTATTTTTTTCCCCAAATTTACTAGTGTTCAAGTGTTGAAAAATATTTGAATCATGCCAGGTTTGTAGTCCCAGAGTGATTTCAGACTGCATTTATCTAACTTGAGCTGATATATCCACCCCTGTTTATTTAAGACCACCCAAGATTGCTGACACTGTATGCTTTGCAGATACTATACAGATAATACATTTTAAAATCTACATACAGTTTATAGGAGTTCAAAATTATTAATCTGAAGCTGAAATTCTTAAATCCAAGCATCTCTGTGTTTATTCCTACCTTTCATGTCATCATTAATGCAATGTAGCTCAAGATGCCAAGCTTCTAAGATTCAGCTCATGAAGATATACTAAGCAAATTTAACTTATTCTCACGGGAAATGAAGAAACCTTGTGGTGTCCCAATGAATGTGATATTGTTTCAAAGATGATGAATAATACACACACTGGTCCAAGTAAGTTTTACAGCTACAAAGAAAACCATGATCTGAAAATGACATAAAAAAGCACAAATGATTATAAAACTTTTCCCTTTTTTCCACATATAATGTAAAAAAAAAAAAAAAAAAAAAAAAAAAAAAAAAAAGTACTTTTTAAAATTTGTATTTAAGAAACTACTGAAGAAATAAAATGTTCAGGTGTTATTTTTGTTTGTTTGTTTGCCTTTTTTTTTTTCTTTTAGTATACAAGTCGATTTCCAAATAAATAATGAAAAGAAAGTTGGTAGGCTTAGTACAGTACTGAGCATAGCATAAGACAATTCCAGTGCTCGTTTAGCATTCTGCTGAAGATAGCACTTCAGGACAGGTATTCACCAACCAGACTGGCCAGATGGCTGTGAAAAGACTCATAGTTCAGTCATCATCACAAGGTTTATGGTTTAGTTAATGTGTCTGTATATAAATAGATTTCAGGTATATAAAATATAATATCAGTACTTTGTCTATTCCCTCCCCTCTCCGCCCCCCAAAATAAATAAATAAATAAATAAATGAAATCTAAGAAGCAAGTTTTGAGAAATCTCTTTGTCTTGAAAGGAAGAGAATAATCTTGGTATAAAAATAACACATGAAAACATCTTTCTTTTTCCAATGAGCTGTTTTCCAGAACATTTTCTGGACATTGTTATGAAGTACTTAGGTTGAGAGGATAGCTCTTTCTTCTCTCTAATTTTGGGTGCTTCTAAACTCTTCCAGGTAGTGTTTTAAACATATTAACAAATGTACAAATTCATATTCAGTAATTAATAACCTATAGAAATATTCCTAAGCTGCTGGGAGGTGGTGGATTCCAATCATTTCACAGAGCTGGAATAAATAAATAAATAAATAAATAGTGATGAATAATAATAATAAATATTTAAATTAACATGTGCAAGTATAAATGGTGTTGAACAAGGAAATGCTTCCACTATCACACAAACAAATCTAGTAGCTGTTCATTTTCTAGGTGGGAAAGTTCAACATTAATGATAAACTGAAGTAGCTTTTTCAGCAATAAGGATACCGCAGATTACTTCACCTGTGCAACCTTGGCAGGTTCTTCAAAAGCAAACCTATTGGATCAATTAAATGTAAGTGATACATTGAACCTGCCCTTTGAGGGAGCAGAATTGTTGTGAAGAACAATTTCTCCAATACAATGAAAATGGAAAATTGATTTACAGTCTAAATGTGTCAGTTCTTATAAATAGAGTTATAACGAGGGTCTATAGAATGTCAGATAAAGGAACAGAGGACTGAATGAGGGAACAGGTAACACTTCAGTATAAATGAAGTATAATTGTTCAATCAATAGTTTGCTTTAAGGATTTAGGTAAGATTTCATTACATGTCGATCAAACATTGCTTTGTATGGAGCGCAATGAACTGCAAGCTCATGGTGGGGAAACATTCACTCGGAAAAAAGTTAAAAGAATTAAAATCCACTAAAATACACTGAAGCAGATCATTCTAATGAAGTTTTTAACACCTACTAAATAGTATTCTTTATCTTTCCTTCTTTCTCCCTCCCCACCCTACTTCTATGTCAACAAAGACAGACTGAGGTGGGCTGGTTGCTGCAAGGCAATTTTCAATTCCAGGTGTTGTTGCAACATAGCAGGTGACTCTTTTTAGGTATGAAGCAGCTGCTGATAAGAGCAAAACCTATAAAAAGAGTAACATAACATTTGGTCTCAAAGCACTTAACTTCATGCAAATAGACATTTGTCTACAGGATCATTCCCCAAGTATCAATACAGCAATTTTTAAATGGTTTAAGCAGCCCTCCTCCTCCTTTTAAGAAGTTTAACAATCTAATCAGGGAGCAGTGGTAGCACTATGTGAATTACAGCACATTTAAAAAATGCAAATAATGGGGCAGACGTGTTTGCTGTCTATAAATGCCTCAGGAGTGAGCAGGGTAGGAAAATGCCCAGGAGGAGAAAGAGCTATTTAAGCTAAAGGACAATGTTGGCAATTGGCTATGAATAAATTTAGACTTGAAATTATAAGAATTTCTAACCACAAAGGGGTTAGAGAGAAAAATATCTGATAGCATTTAAGAAGGATCCAAACAAGTTTGTGAAAAAGAATTACAGAATATCAGGAGATTGAGCTAGTTTGCCCAGATCATTTCCAGTCATATATCATGTCTTAATGATAAGCACTATGAAGAGATGAACAACTACTTATTGGGTGACACCAATCTCTGTCTCTTTCAGTTAGCTGGAAATGGCACGTTAACTAGGAAAAAGTACTATATTCACTGAATAATTTTTTCTCTCACAGTTTGAAAATCTGAAGTGAAGAATAATTTGATCTCATGGGCCTATTTCCCAAACATGTCAATCAAGTATTTCAGAAAAGGATATGTAAATGAACTGAAGTTTATAACTGTTACTAGTAGCGTGATTTAGTGAGGGCATAGAACCATGTTACCCTTTAAGAGTCCCTAAAGAAAGTAGGACTCTGTCTAGACTTCTCACTATTCCTATTTTGCTAAAATTGTCCAATAGATCAGCTGCAAAGTATGTATTAGAAGTCCTGATGCCAACTTAAGTCACTGCTGAAGTGACCATAGAACTGAATGGAGCTTCTGTTCCACTTAGAGCTTCCTAGTGCTGTTTTTCTATTGCATATAATGTTTCTGCAGGTTTTGAAGCAAGCTTATGCAAACACTACTCAACAACTGCATAGTACTGTGCTAGATGTACTTGTCAAAAAGTCAAGCATTGCTTTTTCAGTTGTTTTATGTTTCAAAACAGACATGTTAAACAAGAACTGCTAATGTGAAACCATCTACAGTAATATGTAGCAGAAACAAAGACAACAAAAAGCAAAAGTGTTTCCTATTTCTAACATTTGATAAAAATGTAGAAAATGCACTTTAGTCGATGGTGTTAGTCCATCAATAAATGGTGTTGCTCCAAAACCAACTTAAATAGAAAAGTGTCAGATTAAAATCTAACATTATTAAAATTATTATTACGGGCTTTAAAAATAAAAATAAAAAGGCAATAACTGATTTCATAGTAATTTCATTTGAAGAAACAATGCAATGAAGAGCACTGATATTTTAATTGCTCATTGGCATCTCATTTGAAAAAAAAATAGGACATACAATGAACTTTATTAAAAGGATAATTATCTGAATATCAGATTGGCCTCAGTGGCGTTAAAACTTTACATTTTAAAGCTACAACATTTCAGCAACTAAAGAAAATAATAATTTGGGTTTTGACATTAGACAATAGGATAAACATCTGTGTATCTAATTTACTGTAATGAGCAATTAATGAGTATAACATAAAACATTCAATAATATATAAAAAAAGGGGGGGGGGGGGGGGAGGAGACAAGCAAAGTTTGGATTCCAACCTGCATTAGTCATTCTTTAATGTTTTTCTCCTTCAGTTCTGATTACAAATATGTGCTATATTGCTGCTTAACTATAATCAGTTTAACATTTTTATTTTTAATAACAGTTTGGGTATTCATTTCAGTTTGTGATAATGATCCCAGCATGTTATAATAATTTGCATCTCACTTCCAAATGAGAAATGATTTTATTTGCATGGTTAATTTCTCAGCAATCCCTCTTAATTTGAAGATGAATTTGTTTTTCAAATTTGATCAATTATGTAAAAAAACAAACAAACAAACAAGCCCCCTGGAATCCCTCAGTGCTCCTAAGACCTCTCTAAAAATCTGTTTTCAATTAATTTTCTCAAACAGTAAACTCCATGGGAGAGTTGTTAAGCACTGGCAGGATGCACAGAGACTGTGGATTCTCCGTCTTTGGGGATTTTCAAAACTTGGCTGGACCCAGCCCTGTTTTGAACCAAGAGTTTCAGCAGGATCATAGAATCATAGAATAGTTTGGGTTGGAAGGGGCCTTAAAGATCATCTATTTCCAACACTCCCCTGCCATGGGCAGGGAGACTTTCCTCTAGACCAGGTTGCTCATAGCCCCATCCAACCTGGCCTTAAACACTTTCAGGAATGGGACAGCCAAAGCTTCTCTTGGCAACTTGTTCCAGTGCCTCACCACCCTCTGAGTAAAGAATTTCTTCCTGATATTTACTTTAAATCTATTATTTTCTTTTAGTTTAAAACCATTACTCGTTGTCCTATCACTACACTCCCTGACAAATAGTGCATCTCCCGCTTTCCTGAAGTGGAAAGCGGCCTTCAGGTACTGTAAGGCCACTATAAGGTCTCCTCAGAGCCTTCTCTTCTCCAGGCTGAACAACCTCAACTCCTTCAGCCTTTCTTCATAGGAGAGTTGTTCCAGCCCCCTGATCATCTATCTTAATGGCCTTCTTCTGGACTTGCTCCAACAAGTCCAAGTCCTTCTTATATTGGGGCCCCAGAGCTGAATGCAGTACTCCAGGTGGTGTTTATGAGGACAGACTAGAGTTAGAGAATCACCTCTCTCAGCCTGCTGGCCACACTTCTTTTGGTGCAGCCCGGGATACAGTTGTCTTTCCAGGCTGCACGCACACATTGCCAGCTCACGTAGAGTTTCTCATCAACCAGTACCCCTGGGTCCTTCTTTTCAGGGCTGCTCTCAATCCATTCTCTGCCCAGACAGTAATTTTGTTTGGGATTGCCCCTACCCATGTGCATGACCTTGCACCTGGCCTTGTTGAACTTCATGAAGTTCACACAGGCCTACCACTCAAGCCTGACACGGTCCCTCTGGATGGTATCCCTTCCCTCCAGCATGCAGCTCAGTGTCATCAGCAAACTTGCTGGGGGTGCACTTAATCTCATTGTTCATGTCACCAACAAAGATGTCAAATAATATCATTCCCGATACTGAATCTTCAGGAACACCACACATCGCTGGTCTCTACTTGGAGAAAAACTTTTTGATTGCAACCATCTAGGCAATTCCCTATCCACCAAGTTGTCCATCCATCAGATCAATGTATTTCCAATTCAGAGACAATCTCGAGACCTCCCACCCAAACTGAATCTCTCCATTTGTCTAGAAACAGCCATTAATCTGATAAAGTGGTACCATTGTACATTGCATTATAAATGTTCTCACATTTTGGTCAAACATGAGCATAATAATTAATGTTATAAAATATCTAAATTGTATAAAAACTTTATATATTATATGCCATTTTTATGCATGTGTGTTTGCATATGCATGTATATGTACATGTACACATTACATAAATATGAAAAAATCACTTTTTATACATCAGAGTTTGTTGCTTGCTTAATATGTTGAGATTTTTGGTGTGTTCTTGCTATTTATATGCTACTGTCAGTTTCTCCTAATTATATTTCAATGTGATTTAATTAATGTAGATTTAACAATCCAACATCTAAATGTAAAAGTTGTTACAATACGGACTGAACCTGGAGTTAGTCCACAAATAATTAGCTTTGAATAAGAATAATAAATAATCTCTACAAAAAACGATAACATTCTATATCCTTTAGAAAAAACTCAGTGGTTCAAATTAGCTTTTTCATGTTTTTGACTTAGTTATTCTATATAAAATTGTCAGAGAATTTCTGTTTCCAGTAATTTCACTATAAATTTAAAGTAAATATATGACGTATACTGAGTTACAGCTGCCAGAGTATTTAATTCAGAACTGAATATGACTCATTTATATGGAAAATTATTATACTGAAAATATATACATATATTTTTTACGTGAATTTAATTCTATTACCAGCTGTTACATACTTCAGAACAGGTTTTTAATCCAGAAGGTAATTTTACTGGGAGTGATGATAAATCAGTCTACATCTTTATTATAGGATATATTAATTACTTTACTTCCTTAATACACTAGAATATCATATAACGTCCAGTTTTTCATTCTTGTTTACATAAAATTCATACTGACTTCAAATTCTTTGCAACTTAAATGACTCTGGAAGCCACATCTGGCACATTCCATGCTGGAACCTTGAAAGTACATTCTGTTCCTAATAAATGTAATATGAAATATTTCCTAAAAGATAAATTTGGATAATGAAAATAGATATCATAAAAAGTAAGATATTTAAAGGGTATTATTCTCGAGAGAGTTGATTCTTAAGTGTTTTAATGACCCCAAATATTTTGTTTTAAAAGATTTCTTTCCCAGTTTTTCTTGGCATCTATAGCATTGTTTCAGATGATTGTTACATTTATGGATGCAAAGACACAGCTGCTATACCAGGTTGCTTATGGCTCTGCAAGTAATATTGGCTGTAGTCCATCTGTTGTCTAGAGGATATCAAATCTTTTTTGTCTGGTCTTTTAGAACACAATATTCAGGAAACCATTGAGCACAGATATGCCTTTAATGCTAATCTAACACAAAAAGTTTCAGTTACTTGGGACTTGTAGTGGGTTTATGTGGCAAGGTTTTGGTAGTGGAGGGCCATAGGGTGGCTTCTGCAAGAAGAATCCAGAAACTGCTGTATTTTAGATAAGGGTCCCACCACTGGCCAGAGCCAAGCCAATAAGCAATGTTGTTTGCACCTCTGTGAGAGCAGATTTAAGAAAGGGGGGGCAAAAAAGCTGTGTCACAACAGCAGCTGAGAGAGAGAGGAGTGAGAAACAGCCTTGCAGACACCAAAGTCAGTGAAGAAGGAGAGGGAGAGGTGCTCCAGGCCCAGGAGCCAAAGTTCCCCTGCAGCCTGTGGAGAGGCCCCTGGTGGAGCAGGCTGCCCCCCTGCAGCCCATGGGTCCCACATGGAGCAGATCTCCGCACTGCAGCCCATGGAGGAGCCCCCGGTGGGGCAGGTGGATGTGGCCTGGAGGAGGCTGCGGCCCATGGAGAGCCCCCGCAGGAGCAGGCCCCGGGCCGGAGCTGCAGCCTGTGGAGAGAAGCCCACGCAGGAGCAGGGGTCTGGGGGGAGCTGCCACCTGTGGGCAGCCCCCGCAGGATCAGTTTGGGAAGGATGGCATCCCGTGGCAGGGACCCCATGTGGAGCAGGGTAAGAGAGTGACCATGAAGGAGTGGCAGAGGTGAAGTGCTACAGTCTGACTGCTGTACCCATTTCCCATTGCCATGAACCCTTCAGGGGGAGGTGGTGGGAGAGTGTGGATTGGGGGAAGGTGTTTTTGGTCTCTTTCCTTTGTTTCTCACTTCTCTAGCTTGTTAGTAATAGGAAATAAATCTTACTGTCTCCATACTCTGAGTCTATTTTGCCCATCACAATAATTGTTATGTGTCCTTATCTCAACCCTTGAGCCCTTTACATCATATTTTCTACCTCATTCCCTTTGATGAGGGGGAGTGAGAGAGTGTCTGTGGGGGAGCTCAGCTGCCCACCCGAGTAAAACCAACAGAGGACTACTGACAAATTTCATGATCTAAGAAAAAGTTTTATGTTCTCAGTGCTCTATAAAAGTACCATGTAAGACTGAAAATTTATTTGAAAATTTTCTCATACCAGGAATTTTTAAGCCAGGCTTATAAAAATGTCAAAATTTTGAAGAATTACTACTAGAAATTTGATCAAAACCATAAAATGTACCTTTTTGGTAAATTTTGTACATGTAAAACATATTTTACCATTTATTTTGATCTCTGAAGGCTAAAAGGTTGTTCTTTTCTTTCTTTTTGTTTTTTTTTTAGGTCCAAAATTAATGTAACTATATATATATATGTATACACATAGAACATTTAAAATCCACTAAAAAAGACTGGGTCACATAGCTGGGAAGAGAAACACAAGAGGAGCCCAAGCTGACAAGAAAAGAAACATCTGGGTGCCCTCAGAGAAGAGACAAAGAAGTACCCTATAAAAGCTGCGTGTGCTATTTAGGATAACAGTAGCCATGAGAAGTCAGAGTGTCTCATGCTCCTGTGGTATGTATTATAATTTTATTATTTCTTTTAAAACATTTAGGACCAGCTTTGACCACTCTTTGTAACTTTTCCTGCTTCGAGCTGAGGGAGACACCACTCATGAAAAGAAGTGGAAGCAGAGCGGAATGACAGCACAGCCAGTGTTACGAGAAGTAATTTCCTCTTCTTTCCAAGGTCCCCTGGGATGAATTTTGCAGGAATGCAGATTACGTAAGTATTAGGGATACTTATAGTCCAGTTGTCTTGTGAAAGCATTTGCTTAAAAAAAAAAAAAAAAAAAAAGTGCTAAAAGTCTTAATTTAAAAGAAGAGATAATCCTACTTGAGACTGTGAGACTGGTAAGGACTGAAGTCTTTATCAGCTGCATTGCGGGTAGAGACCTTTGGGACAGAAAGGATGAACTCACCTGCTTCATTTCAAGCCAAATAAGCCTGCAAAAGAGATCTCTAGAGAGTCTGCTCATGTAATTGAGGGTCTAGCATCATTTAAGTGCTGGACTTCTGTCAGCTGTGTCACGTCTGTCAGGCACCTGCAGTTTAAGTCCAGACAGGAGAGACAGAGTTGAACAGGTACATGTGCAGATTGCATTTCATCACGTTGTGCTCCAAGCCTCTGCCAAGCATGTCAGGTACACTGATCCTTCTTGCCGGAGTCGTGGTCTTCGTTCTCTTTGAAGATAACTGTAAGGAAATACGTCAGTTCCTGTATACACACCACTACAAATAGGGAGAATTCTCTTCCTCTCTCTCTTTATACAGTACACATCAAAATGCACATGATGTAAGCTGAAAAATTATGTGCAGCACCCAACACAATATCCTGTGTTTAAGCTTCAGAAGAAATTTAACTGTGTGGCCCAAGAAGTTCTCCAAGACTGTAACAAAGAGAAAGATGCCATGAACTGAGATTCTGGTCTGTCCTGTTTCTTGTTGCTTCTCTAAAAATGTCAGAGCTCTTCTTACCACGGAGCCATTTCAGCCGTATCTTTCTAATCTTTGTCATGGTCTTTATAGCTCTTGCAATAAATAATAAAGCCCATTGCTCCTGTCCCTCATGTCTTGTTTCTTTCATCAATGTGCTCTGTTGGGGCCTTGTTTTGCTACTGATTCTTCCACAAATCTCAGAAAGGAAGAATGGAAAAAAAAATCCATAAGGACAAAAAGAAAGTATGTAATGGGATCAAACATATGCATTATTTGCCTATTATTATTTGACATTCAGTGTCTGAATTACACAAGCATTACTACTATGGAACATCCTGTTCAGTGTTTTGCAAGTGATAATATAAACTGCACATGAGGAATTTTGTAGGAAAAGTATACCCAATATAGTATAAAATGTTCCCCTCTACCCTTATTTCCACATGTGTAAACTTCAAAATAATACAGATACCTGATGTGATTTCTCTGTATATACTAGTGAAATAATTTATCCATACAACCCAAAACAAATACCCAAGCCACATACATATAATTAAAACAGTTTTAATCAGTTTTGGTTAAGAATTAAAACAAACATTTACTTTGTTTTCCTTATTTATTATAACTATATTTTTGTAGTTTCAGTGGGGTAAACACAACACTTAATGAACACTAGAAGTGGAAGGCATTATGCAACTTGATAAGCAGTCATGTCACACACTAAATTAAGTAGGGTCCACAAGGCCGCTCAGTATTCCTGTCCATACTTAGTAAACTCTGAAAACACTTCTCAACACCTTATGAACAAGCACAAGAACATTATTAAGATGGAATGTACTATGTGGGCAAGGCACAAATTGTACTATGGGTTTAAGTTTACAGAGTATCAAGTAATTCCTTAGGTACAAACAGCTGGGTATTCCTAATAAACCGACCAAACCTGTGCTAGAAGAGGACGGCAAAAATTCAGTGATTCCTTTGCCTCTGACTTAAGACAAAATGTGTTTTAATAGATAACCAAAAGAATCTCTTAAGCTGTTTTTTGATCAGTGAAATGTTATATATGCATAGTACAATAGGTATACTTGTTCACTTTCCGCTGGGAAATATCAACAAATTAAATACTTAGAACCTCTTATTATAAACTTCAGTGTCCACTCCCAACACTTTACTATGCTGCTATATCATCTCCCAAAAAAGTCATCAATTGAATAGGGTTTTTTTTGAAAAAAAAAAAAACTCATGTTCACCAATAAATAAATTAATAAATAAATAAAATAAAATAAAATAAAATGTCAATCCAGTTACACAGGGAGATTTTTAGGTACTGAGAATGGAGAGGTTCTCAATCTGTTCACAATCTGAGGAAGAATTGTCAGATGTTTTCTATTGTAATTAAAAACATTAAATCATATAACCATTAGACAAATATACATACATAAATCATTCACACGGCTACTTCAACAATAAAAATTACCCCATAAATCTAAAATTTTAGTGGATAAACTAGTAAAATAGTATATATTAATATTATTAATAAAATAATAAAGTAAAATAAATTAATATAGATAAGTTGAATAAATCTAGCACTTTTTTCTTTATGAATTCACCCTGTTTTCTGAAGGAGTTATTTGTTATTGAAAGTAAAGGATTTGAACCTTTGTTTTTAGCTGTGAGAGCATCACAGGAAATGTTCTTTAAATCTAGGAAGAAAAAAATGGGGAAAGAAATTAAATTTTAATGAAGCGAACAAGCCTTCTATATGAATTTCATAACATTTTGTGTTTCCCTGCACAGTCGGACTGATTCCCATGAAAGCTCTGTATGTTTCTGAGTATTATTATTATTATTTTTAACTTTTTAAACTTTTTAAGAGTTTTAATTCCCCAGCTCTTTGCTTCTTCTTTTCTGGTATTCCGCTTGATTCAGAAAGTAGAGCAAAAATTATGAACCATCTATGTATTGCTTTCTATTATTAACCCTCAACAAAAACAACAACAAAATCTGAGGAATATATTTAAGCTTTTCTTTATTTTTTTCCTACTGCTAAGTTCCATATTAAACTATATCAATATCCTCATATTATACCCATTTGGAAGAACTAGATATATAAACATGAAACAAGTAGTAAGCATCAAACAGAGTTTAACAATCAAATTCCTTGCTAATCGGGTGGCGTCTGTATCCAGCTTAATACAATATTCATGAATAATCCAACACAATTCTATATTTGTCACAGATGACAAGTTAAATGTCATCTGAAATTCTGAAATTTCTGAAATTTCTCATTATATATGCACTGTTTTATGTTCTCAAGGTTCTGTGATATATTTTATTATAAAAGGACAATTTGGGATTACCAAAAGATCTATATTTCCAATTTGAAATCTTAACCAGTAATACAAAGATGTACATTATATGAGAACAAAGGAGGGATGATAGGAAAAATCCATGCATTGATCTTTGGTAAACTGAATGAAGTCTAAGGTAGTGTATTTATCCTGTACATAGAAGCACCACCTGATAAACTATATAATATCATAGAAGTGTGTACAGGGTCTGTCTGGGATGGACGACTTTTCTTGCAGCAGCCCATGTAGTGCTGCACTCTGCAGTTGTAGCTAGCGTGATATCACACAGCACATGTGTGATATCACTGCTGAGCAGTGCTGGCACAGCATGTGGTCTTGACCAAACCCCCAAACCCTCCAAACTCCCCAAAGCCGGTAGGCTGGGGGTGGGCATCACCAGGGCAGCTGACACAAACAAACCAAAGGGATATCAAAGGGATATTCCGTACCATGTGTTGTCACACTCAGCAATAAAAGGTGGGAAAGGGGAAGGGGTGTGTATGTGGAGGGTGGTTGTTACAAATACATCTGTCCTCCTGAACAACCACTAAGCACATTGAGGCTCTGCTTCCAGGATATTGCTGACCGTTGCTCATTGGTGGGAAGTAGAGAATAATTTTTTTTCTCTCTCTTTTCTTCTCTGCTACCATTTCTTTTTTTTCTTTCTTTTTCCTTTAATTAAATTATCCTCATCTCAGCCCATGAGACTTTTTCTTTCCCATCATACTTCTGTTCCCCTCTCCTCCCTTTGAGGAGGGGGGTGAGAGAGCAGTTGTTGTGGAGTTTAGCTGTTCATCAGGATGAAACCATTACAAAGTGTTAAAGATAAAAACAGCAACTCATCTAGAATAATTTTTTTTTTTAAAGGACAATTATTCCTAAAAATAATAATAGAAAATAGAAAAAATATCTCTAAAGAGATAAAAGATGTCATTATTCATGAAATTTGGGAAAAAATAAATAATAATAATAAAAAGAAGAAAAGTAAATAGAAGCGTCACTTTTTTTTTTTCCACAGTTTGATTGTGGTAGTACCTGTCTAACAAAGGTTTGTTTGTTTGTTTTTTTTTAAGTCAATCTAAAATTGATTATAATTAAGCATGCATACTGCTATATGTAGGTTTAAGCCCCCATGCATTTAGAAAAATCTGTGCTTCGTAAAGAAGCAATACTCTCCATTTTCATACCAGCTCTTCCACTTCAGCTGGAGAGGAAAGTGACATTTTCCCCGTAAGTTTGGTAGACCCCGTAGACTTCAACTTCTTTGACAGTAACCTTTCAATTTTTGCTGCACAGTGTGTCTGTCACAAGGCAGTTTCACAAAAAGACATCAGTTGCACTACTGACATAGCAAAGTTTTGTTAAAACAAATTGTTTCAAAGGCATTGAGAAGATTTTGCATTTAGCCAGTGAGAGTGAAAAACATGTCTGTGCATATGAGCAAACCTCATCCCATCCCCACAGCAACAAAAAGTGCACAGTCCCAAGTGACATCAGTGGGATCCATCAGCTGTCAGATCCCAAACTGCTCCCAAAGGGAAACTTCTGTGTAGTACAACTTGTCATTAGTCCATTTAATAATAATTGCTTTCTCATTTTTACTATCTTTTTTATTTTGTTACTCTTTTATAATTTGTTTGTCTTTAATGAGGATGTCTTAAGGATGATTTGCAAAACAGGTTTGTGGACAATATTAATCTCTCCAAAACTGTAACTGTCACTCTAGTGAATTTGAAAATCTTTATAGCACTGTCATAAAAACTTCATAAAGCTGATTCTAGACTTTACTTGCCCCACACACATGAAGGAGGGAAAGGAAGAGAAAAGGAATTACGGGTTGTTTTTTTTGTAGTATTTTATTTTACTTACCTTGGTTTGATTTTATTTTCCTCTCCTGCATAATGGACAGTTATATGTGAAAGGCATTGCAGACTCTAAGGAACAGAAACCAAGCTTCATGCTTAATGAGATGAAATAGGAAGCTGATAGAAAATAGACTCTAAATCCATTCTTAGCTTATACAGGAAGTACCAAGGATTCACAGATGCTAATCCCTAGTGATAGCCATTGAACTGCAAGTCAAAACTTCCAGAAAGGTAACATGAACAAGAACAAAGCTGGAAACTAGACACTGGGGAAAAAAATAGTAAAAATTGAAGTTATATCTGTAGGAAGAGATTTTTCAAAACTTCACTTGGCACACAATTTTTAAAGTCAAGTTTGAAATGTATTTAGTTGCAAAGGGAGAGTAGCCAAGGGAATTTTTCAGAAGCACTAAGATTCATATAAGAATTGTTTACACAACATTTTTCAAAACCCCACTAAGTCCTTGACTGCAGTTTTGATGCTTAGCTATTATGATTTAAATAAATAAAATAATTTTATCGTTTAATATGTCAGTTTAAAAACATGAACTGTCTGATGATTCTATCTGCCATATATATATGACAGATTATATATGATTATGTGATTATATACATATGGCCATTACATATGATATGTGTGATTATATATATGTGTTGCTTTGGAAAGTCTATTCTACGTTATACATATACATATATGCATATGCACTTAGCATATTATAGTGAATGTCTTTCAGTGGTAAATTTCATTTAAAGGCAAAGAGGAAATTTTCCAGTCTTCTTGATTATATACAAAAACATGAAGACTTTACTTTTCTCCTCAGCTTTTTTTTTTTTTTTTTTTTTTTTTTGTGGTCTTCAACCAAAAAGTTTAATTAAGCAGATTACTGCAGCTCATGATTAGATTGTCTTTATGTGCATCTGAGAATGCACTTATTGTCAAAAATATTAGGCAACATATCTTCTACTGTTCAACTAAGAGAAAATGAGAATAGATGTGACTGAAGATTTATTTATCTATCTATTTATTTATTTTCACAGAGTGAATATATCAATTTATTAATGGACCTAAAAGCCTGAGTGCTGAAAGCCAGTATTTTTCTGAATACTAAAATATGTAAATAGTACAGTTTGCAGCAATGCAGTTGTCAACTGTATTAACAAAAATGTTCACCAAACCGTTACGTGCTCTGGCTCTATCTTCCCTTTTTTTTTTTTTTTCATTCTTCTTTAAATCATAATGCATATTGTTAGTATGGGACATGTCGTTACATGTTTTTTTTTTCTTCCTTTTTCTGCCTGTTCAAAATTTCGATTTCAACAGAAAATTAATGAAATTATGCATTTCAAGAACATTTTTTCTCAGAAAAAAAATGCTGTAAGCATCCCATTTCTCCACAAGATGGAGCTCATTTATTACATTAGAGTAATACAAAGTATCTTGAAAGGCAGTTGGCTTGTTGGCATTCTTTTGTCAAGCACAATCAAGACTAAGTGTGATTAAATAGTCTTGTATTTATGGATGACAGAGATGTCCACAGAAAACATTGTTTGTATGCTACCATAGTTAATCCAAAACCAGCAGACAAGTACTAAACTTTAGATTTAAGTCTTAAATGTTCTTTACCAACAGTAACAAGATTTTATTAATATTTTATATTCAGATCTAGAATCCAGTACTTATACAATACAACAACACGGGGAGAGTTCTGTGCTGTGTAAACACAATGATCACATCCTTGAACCTTTAGAAAAGGAGCTTTAGTGTTTATGTAAAAACCAAACTCCAGAATCAGAATTACATCCTTGAAACATGAATCAGGTAGAATTTTCCTCTCAATATCATACTTCCTTAATAGTAAACCAAGGGTTGCTACAAGGTTTTCCCATAACAATTCTATGACTGAAAAGTGTTCCTTGGTTGGTAGGTATCTGCAGTGGCCCAGCTCTGTGCAGGAAGCATACACAGTCAGTGAGATCTTCCACAACAATCACAGAATCATAAGCTTTTGGAAAAGACCTCTGGAGGTCTTCTAGTCCACCATCCCATACACAGTCATAGCTGGAACAACTTCATGTAGGTTTGACTGTTGTTAATAATGTGTCCAGCTTTCTGAAAGACAGTGCACAATCCTGACCAGTTAAATATATGGTCTATGTACTTCCAGTATTTGAGTATCATTTTTAATGGAAGCATCAGTGTTTCATCTACAGAGTAGAGTGCTGACATACATATATTATGAAAAATATCAAGCAAATGTAAAATCTGTGGAAGTAGATCAGAGATGAAAAGCTTTTAAATTTCATTAAAGGACACATCCAAAAGCCTATCCAATGATGTATGCTGCTTTGGTGCACTTTCCATGGGGAAATGCCATAGGCAAGAAGGTTTTTAATCATACCTTGGCAATTATGTCAGTTAGAAGAACTTTAGGATCCAGAAATCAGGTAGAATTAAGGAAACTTCATTCAGCATTACAACAAACCTTGCAATTACTGAATATGCCATAACTTAAGAGAAGCATTGTACATTTTCCATTGCTGTTTTACAGTTTAGCTTTGTTTCTGTGAGTTAAGTGGGTGAGACCTGGTGTAATCTGGCTCCAGGAGCATGGAAAAGCTCAGCCATCCCTGTTTTTCTTTCAGTGAAAGCTTTCACTGGTTCACAAATGTTGTGGTACTTTCTATCAGCCTGCACTCAAAGGAACAAAAAAAAATTAAATGCCACATTTTCTCAGCATTAGTTCTCTTCTACTTTCCTTACCGGCCCTATTCCACTGAAAGTTTGTAGGTCTCTCACCCGGTTCTTATCTACATCCATGTTCTGAATGAATACATCATATAAGCTTTTCACACTGTACTTTGAAACCTGTTGTCTTTACATCTCTACAGACTGACTGTTCTTACTTTTCGTTTCCCCCCCCCCCCCGCTTTGTTCTCCCTTTCAAACAAGTGCAAATCACAGTCCAATAGCCACAGTTTTGCAACCAATTTTGCAACCTTTACAACCTTTACTATTCCCATCCTGCCTGCCTACTAAACCTATCTCACTTTTCTGTCCTCCACAGCTTGTGTGCTGTCTCCGTAATTTCTATCATCATTTCTAATGTTATACTTCTCCTTTCCTGGAATGTTTGCTCCAGTGATAGAATAAAATGTAATAAAATATAATGGAACAAAATTACAGCTATTTGCAGCACTTTTGCTACCATCCGAGTTTCTGATTTACTGAGCCCTGGATCCTTTGATCTGATCCTCTCGTCTACCCATTGTAGACCAGCTCAGGCTGTTGGTGTTGAAACACTCCCCTTGACATTTCTTGCAAATCCTCTCAGTTCTCCTTTCATTTTTTGCCACTTCCAAGAAGTCTTCTCTTCTCTCCAACTGTTGTCATATCATGCTGTCATATCATATGTCAGTGCAAATCATTTCACCAGTCTTTCTTTCGTCTCTGATTTCAGCTTCAATCTCTCTCTTTTTCTCAGCCTTCTGCACTCTTCCTTGGCTTCTTTGTTAATGATCTATTTAATCTTTTTCACTGACTCTTCTGTCTTCATTTGCCCTGATGCTTTACTTCAGCTCTCAGACTTGCTGAAATGTCTGTCCTTTTCATTTCATGCTTTCATTAAGCTTCACTTCTTTTCTGTCTGATTTCTCTCTTTCTGAGTTTTCCTTGTTCCAGCTATCATCTAATCGTTCTCATCACTCATCATGCAGCTTCATCTTCTTCTCCTGTGACGTTGCAGAGCAATTCATTTTGACAGCACTGATAAGTGCCTTATTGTTACACACCTTGTGAATTTTTTCATTTCCTGGGGTGGAACTGATGGGTATTTTTTGAATATGCATGTCAGGTTAGGCTTTACAAAATGGTTTCCCTCTCTCAACCACCAAGTTCAGTGATGAGTGTGTTCCTTTAAGATATACGAAACATTTGTTTTATCAGTTTCTCCTTTTGATGTAGATTTTTACATAGATCTCTTCCCATTGCTTTAGCTATCAACTTCTGGAAAAGGTGGTATTTTCAATCCAAATGAGATGGATTTCATAGGTAAGTGTTTAGGGGAAGGAGAAAAAATCCCAGTTTCGGCCCTTGGTGCAGTAGTGAAAAGGTAAGTAGAGCACATAAATATTCTCCTTTACACTCAGGTGACTATTCCATTTGCTGCATTTTCCTTCTTTCCTGGTCTTTTCACATCCATAGTGGGGTATTGAATTACGCAATGGTAAATAGAACAGCTTTAAAAGTTAGATGAAGACATCTATAAATAAAATTGAGGACATCATAGAATGCCTTGCTTTGCATTATATCATAGAATACCTAGTGAGATCATCAGAACTTTCCCAGAGAAATTATGAAATCTGGGTAAGAATAAACTCGAGGGAAAAGGAATAAATGAAGGACTCAGTGGACAAGGGGATGAAAGTGAGTTTTGACTTGTATAAAGCTGACCTTAGATTCCTAATTCCCAGTGATCATTATTGAGTGAGCTAAACTCAATTCTGCTAATGTGCCAGCCAAAAGCCAAGAAGTTAGGAAGTTCATTTCATAGTGTTGATCTGAGGGTTCACTTCTAAAATCATAAATTTTGTCTAACAGTGAAATACTTCAGCAGACATAATTGAGGTTGGTATCTGATTAAGTCTACTTGCAGTCACTGAAAGATAAAATTATATTACAGAAATTGAAGAATAGGAGCAGTTACGTTCTTATAAAGGCCATCCTATAAAGTGTTGGAACAGACCCAAGTCTATAATCTAAGTTGTCCAGTTAGCAAGGATTCAAGCTGCAACTGCTGTTTCATTTCACATGCCTAAATATCCCTTAAAAGTGGTCAGAAGATATTAATTATTGCATAGCTGGCATATTTGGAGGAAGATAGATATTAATATTTTAGCAGATTCTAAGAAATCCTTATAGTAGATATCTATGTTTAAGTGTTCAACAGATAAGATCAATAGAAAATTATTCATAAAAGTAGTTTATTAAACCCAAAGTTGTCCACACAGTATTGTTTAACTTACTGTAGCAACTCTCATATGTTGTATGACTATACATACAATATCATATCTGGATTAGTCACTTTTTTTTACAACCATAAGAAAAATAATATATAATTTCAAATAGAGACGGAGTGGGAAAACATTTGTTTTTTTTATCATTTCTCTCTCTTCAAATTCTTTGTCTTTTGCATGTCTTTTCTGAAAACCCATAAGAATCAGAGAATGGAACAGAGGGATTAAAAATAGCTGTTCTATAATTCTTTGTGTTTCATTCATCATCAAATAAAAGTAGACTTTGAACATGGTATAACAGTGACCGTTAGTTCAATCTGAGGAACTGATTATTTCTGACTCTCTAATGAAGCTCTGAGTAGGATTAGGCAACTGCCAAATGGAAGATCCAGCCTTTGGTTGCAGGCAGATAAGTAGCAAGTAGGTTCACACCTTACATTGCAGAAAGCCTGTGTCCAACTCTAACTTTCCTTAATTCCATTTTATGTTCACCAAAATGAAACAAACAAACAAAAAGCCTTTGATGGCACATCTTAGATTTGTTTAATAACCAGACACAGCAGGGTAATGATCCCTAGTGTTAGACATAGGACTGAATAGATGCAATCTCCGTTTTTTTTCTCATGGACATGACTAGATTTTATTGCCAAAAATCTTGATTGTATCTGTTACTCCACACTTGTAAAACACTGATGTTGGTGGAAAGAGATTGTGTGAGGGTGAAAGGCCTAGGAGAAGAGGAGGGAGAGGCAGAGGGCACAGCCTTTACTGCAGGGACCTCAGCTTGCCTCTGATATATAGAGTGACACACCATTATCCATGATTTTTGACAGCATGGCAATTCCCCAATGTTTTGCTCTCAATAAGTTGGGCTCCCAGAATTCATTTGATTAACAAAACCCCACTAAGACCCCAATAGATCTGAAACTTGCCAAAGTGGTGGTGTGTGCTTTCTCTGCTCATTAAATTCATAGTGCTTCAAGATGTGCACCCTGATATAGTTGTATACTTCTCAGCAGGTCTCTAATTTCTTTTGTATGTAAAACTGTATGAATAAAAATCAGCGGAAAGCACACTGAGTGATGTTTCCTTTGGTCACTGTTTATAGCAATCTTATATGTTTGAAAAATTTCAAAATCATTTGCTGCTGAACTAGGATCACCAAACAGTAAAGGGCAGAGGGAGGAAAAAAGAAAAAAACTTTAGTAATTCATAATTTCTTTGATTTTTTATGTGAATTGGACTCTTTGTTCTGAAGAAGCCAAATTCACATCAATCACATTTATAATTAGAAATTTTAATTGAGTGTTCTGAAATAAAAATAAGGTGAAAGTCCTCTAGTAAAATATGCCACCATATTCAAGAAGACAGTAAGGAATTCCAAAGATGTAGAAATTTATACACTTTTTCCTCAATATGGTAAAAACAGACACTACTGGCCATACTGATAATACTGTTTTTTTTTTTTTTTTACATCTGTTAATCTCATTCTTTCTTGTCTGTCTTGCCTGCCTCTGTGGTGGTTAAAAATAATTAAGCATAGAATAATTACAGTTTTATTTCTGTCAGGCATAGCTCAGAAAGTCATCAAACTTTCATCCTGGTTTTATTAAATAAAAACAAAATGGTGATTGCTACACTCCCTAATAAATGATGATAATGCTAAGAATACAGAACAAAAATATTCAAGTATTTCAAAATTTCACATTTTCAACAGGAACTTGACTAAGAAATGGCTGAAAAAGATAGAAATCTTGCTTGTGTCAATTCAAAGCTGGGCTGTTTAAGAACTCTGATGCCAGACTGCCATGTCATTGGAGTTAAGCCACAGAGCTCACAATAAACTCTTGTCCATACTTGGAAACATTAGAAGGTTTTTCAGCCTAGCTCCCCTTGTACCTTCTTCCCTGGCTATAGACAATGGCTTTTCTCTGGTTAGATTTGTTTCAGATATCAGCTGCTAACAGTTAAAAACACAAGGCCTCTTCTACTGTCTAATTATATCACAACAATAACTTTCTTCACAGCGAATTCCTTCTTCTTGGATTGTGTGTGTTCACATGACTTAGTGCACACACAGCAATCTTCCCTCCCAGGATAAGTCCTAAAACATTATTCAGTAAGACTGACTATTGCCACTGACTTACAGAATAATTTTCTCTTTCCTCTACTTCTAACTGCTGCCATTCTGGGTGTTGCCAGAAATTTTTTGCTGTGATGGAACATTTTGAACAAATGTGCCCCTTTCAGCAAGATGGAAAATAATAAAATAGAAACAAATATACATGAGTGAATACAGAAAAAAAAATAGTAAGAGATTTGACAGTTTCCATGGTCTGAAAAAAATATATATTAAAAAATAATAATAATCTTGATGTTCCTGTGTGAATGAAATAGGAAAATCCTTCTTGGTTTTATGATCAGTTTGTAGGAACTAGATTGTTTGCTACATGAGAGCTCAGTGTATTAAGTGTCCACAAAGTAAGTACCTAGTGTTCAGTAGCAGGGCTTCTATACGTATAGTTCAAGTACTTGTTGAGAGAAATCCCCTACCCCTAGATGGTGCTTCAGAGAGAATAAACGAGGCAGATCTTCTGCATAGAGCATACTAAATCAGGTGTAGCAAATTTCCCTTGAGGAAGCAACTAAATTATTTATTTATTTATTTTTAATTGTCATGGTTACCAGCTTAACCTCTGACTTTGTTTACTGTTATTATGGTTCTGTTTTTAACTGGAAAAAAATCATAGCTGGAGTATTATGGAGAAAGGAAGAAACTGGGGGCTGAAGATATGATTTGAAAACAAGTCAATACTGATTCAACTAGATACAATTTCAGTACAACTTTCCTAATGCAAATTTTCCCCAAATATGAAGGAGCAAAATTATTCATCCATATAGTTTTACCAATTTTTCCACTTCTGGTTTCTTCAAAATTTTAATATATATATATATATATGTAAAATATCAATTTTCTGTAGTATTTCTCAAACTTTATTTTAGATAGTAAGTGTAGGGAAGGGACAGCAGGTTGTATGAGGGATAGAAATTAAATTGGAGAGTTATAGATAGTGAACAAAGAATAGTATTTGTAAAATGTTTTGCTATTCAAATTTCATTATTTTAATGGAAGTCAAATAACCAAATGCCTTCAGAAATATGTCTAGAAATATAGTATTTCTATATTTCTAGACATATTTTATATATTATATATATTACTATATACTGTATATATAGTATAATCAGGTACAGCTGAGAGGAATGTATTTGCTTGAATAATTTTCAAGTTACTGTTACACTGAGTATTTGTGTCAGCAGATGCTTTTAATGAAACTGGGATTTATAATGCAAAGAGGAAACACAATGAAAGCAAGGTTACATGTGAAAGAAGAAAATAAAAAGGAAAAAAAAGAAAGAAAAAAAAGAAATAAAGAAGTTACTAACATGGAAAACGACTGCAGGGCCTGATTTAAAGCATGACCTATCTCCCAATCTTCCTCTCCACTCACTGGCCCTAGAGGCAATGTGTCGACATCAGCCAACTGGGTCCCAACCCCAACACAACAGTCAGACTGTACAAAAGGTGTGGGAAAATATTGGATGTAACACAGCCAGGGCTGGTTTTGTTCGGATTTTTTTTTTTTAGTTCTTTTTTTTTTAGTTTTTACTTAAAGAGAAACAGTCTATTCTGATTAGGTGCTACTAACTTTATTTTGATGCATTAAAAAATAAAAAGGGGGTTATTGTTATGTTGACTGTGTTATGTTAGCTTAAGAGAAACATTGAGAACATTGAGGTGTTTTTAGAAGTGTCTTCAGGTCACCTTGGCAAATAAAGCATATTGTCCACATGCATCTGACTGAACTATTCCCCTTTTAATTTGCACTAAATTCTTTTCTGTTTTAGTGTTCTTTTTAGTTTTAGTGTTGTCTTGCTTATTAGAAGCATATTTTATTTTTACTATAACTTTTTTTTTCCCTCTTTCCTTCCCTGCTGCTTTTCCTTCCTGTAAGCTACTATACAAGGTTTTTTTCTCATCCTTTCTCTTTACCCCTCAAACTCTTTTCCCTTTTTCTGTCATTCCAGTTGCATGCATACTCACTGTCATCTTCTTTCTATTTTTCTTTCTCCAGTTCATTCACAGTTTCTGTTCTTTGGCAGACAATTAGCGCGAAGGGTATGACAAGTATCTATTTTCATAGCTTCTATACATTATTCTATACTGTCTTTACCTCCATTTAATTTGAAGTCTCTATTCCCCTATCTCCATTTTTTGTATGCTAATTGATTAATTCTATGGTTGGTTGATATTTTAGGTACTCATGTACTTCTGACGCTCACTCCCCTCAATTTAGTGAGAAAATAAGCATGGGGCTTGGAAATCAATGATGAAGGGAACATATATCTAGCTAATATTATTTTTACTCTAAGTATAAATACAAATATAACATGAAGGATATAGGCAGTTCAGGATGCAAAATAAGGAAAATCAGAAGGAATCCTGAGAAAAAAAAAAAAAAAAAAAAAGAAAAAAGAAAAGAAAAAAAGAAAAACCACACTGGAGTCTGATGATATTGCATTAATTAGTGGAATATGGAGACAGATAGATAACCTTTGGTCTAACAGCTATGTTAACACTTACAGCACTTTTCTATTTTCCTGTTACATAATTTTATAGCTTACTTGCATGGAGTAGTATTTAATGAAGGAATGCCAACAGAGAATTTAATTTCTTCTTGATTTTAGAAGGAGGAGATGTGCATCTCCACGTTTTTTAAACTCGTCACAGTTATTTATGTACATATACACGCACATTTGTTATTTGCAATGCAAATGGTTTGCCATGGCACAAATGCAGACATTTACTTATGCACCACTTAATTAAGAATTCAGAGTATTGCAAATTAATTCATTAATCAACTTTCTTGTCAGTTTATCTCAAATAATTTAACATTTATGATTCAAGCCATTAGTAGTACTTTTTCACCCTTGAAAAAGTGCCAATTTAACCAGTATCAGTGTCACCTCATTTCAATAACAATTAAAAAGAAAAATATGGATTTTTTCACACACTTGGTGGTTCGTAACAGTATTTTGTGTCATTCTTCTTAAAGAAATAATCAAATACATAGTTATTCAAATGCAGTGATATGAATATATCCCATATATATAAATAGGAATACATAAATATTGCATATAGTAGTATATAAATATTAAATATAGTAATGTATAAATATATCCTTAACACTGAGCTATTGTAGGTGGGGCAGAAGAGTCCATAAACATAACAGCATTAGTGTGAAGAAACAAGAGATGTTAGTACAGTTCACAATAACTGCAAATTCAGAGTGATTTGAATTACATTCAAGAGTGATAAAAATCACTACTTTGAAAAGTAAGCTTACATACAGAAGGCTACAGTAGCCTTTTTTGTATTCCATTATACTTGTATATTTTCATACTTTTTTGAATTCCATTATTTGCCACAAAAGAGTATATTCTTGGAAGCTATTTGGAAGCCACTCAATGTCAAACCAATAATAATAATAATAATAATAATCATCATCATCATCATCAGTCATCATCATCTTCTCCTTTCCACTTAAATGAAAAGGCAAAAATTAAAATAATTAAGGTAATGATTTACTAGCATTTTTAGTTCAAAAGATCAAAAGGCTGCAAAGCAAAAGTGGAATAATCTCATTATATACTGCTGAACCTTTATCTAGGTTTTCTAAAAAACAACAACAAAGACAACAAAAACAACAATAACAGACACAACATCTTCACTATTTCTGTTAAATTTCCTTCAAAGTATGTGCTTTGAACCAACAAGCAAAAAAGATTATGAGAACACTTTTCAAGCAAAAAGAAAAAAGCTCTTTTGGAGCTACAACTAGACATATGCACATAATTGAGATGATCATTCTTAAAAATGTTTGCACTGAGAAAGTGTTTTTGGAGAAGGTACTGTATCTTTGACTTATGCCTCATCTGCCAGCATGGCTGTGACCTTCAGATAGGTTTTTAAGTCTGTGCATATGTGATCAGTATACAGACTTTGATCTTGTTACAGGAGGGAGTTTTGAGATGGATCAAAGAGATGGAAGGCATCCCAAAGTAATCAAGGTTGTGCCTGTGCCTCAAGCCAACACCAAATATATCTAAAACATTTCTGATGTGCCTGTCTGGATGTGTAAAGAGGATTGAAAACTAGAGCAAGATCACTGGTTTGATTTTCAAACTTTTGCTAGTAGATCAATTACTAGAAGAGGCTCTTGGAAGGCTGAACATACTAGCTTGGATTAGCTTGGTAACTTATTCAAGCTTTATTAAAAAAACTCCAGTTAAATCAGTGCACAAGTTCTGACGTGAACCATTCTTTTCTGTTTATTTACTTGGGTGGATTTTATCTAACCATTCCGGTGTAGGAATGTGCACTTCTAAATTTAGCAAGTATCTTCTTTAGCTTCTTGCAGAACTGATCTTATTTAACTTAAGGCTTTCATGTGCGTCCTTCATCCTACTTCACTGACCTTACATCTTTTTCCCATCCTACAATTATAACTTAACAACATTAATTCTTCTGACAACTAATTATCCAAAGTGCAAATTCAGTTTTTGCCACCAAGCTCAGTTAAGAAATGGATAAGCATGTTAGCATGAAACAGGAAACACAATGTACTCCAATTTTGTTTTTAGTCTTATATATGCCAATTACTTGCTAAGAAATTAGTATTTTATCTAAGAACATAAACTAAGTTTTTGACCTCATCATAATATTTACACACATATTTAGTTATTAACTACCAAGTTTATTTAGCAGCACAGAGATGTTTCAGCATAATCCTTTAATTTTCTTTTTTTTTTTTTTAGGGGGGGTAAACAAAACAAAAGCAAACAGCGTTAACTATGCCTGCATGTAAACACTCTTTCAAATAAAAATGCGATTTCCTCCTTTGATAATATTTCTCTTCTTTGATCAGTGTTTTATATTGGCTTTTAACTTTTTAATTTCCACTGTAATGTGCTGTCATTATTCCTTCTTGGGGAAATGCTTGATCTTTGTGAGAACTTGCTGTGTTTTGACAATAATGTCCTTGGATTAAGTATGGAAAGCAGAGCCATGCTCAAAACTAAACAGAACAATGTTTTTATCTTCAGGCAGTGTCAGATTAGGTCTGTTTGCTCAGCAGGAATTGAAGGCTTATATTTATTTAGAATATTTCACAGATAGTAATCTACAAAAAATATGAATTTGAAAAAGAGATAGTAACTATGCAGAGGGACAATAACAGAATTATAGTAAATTAGTAAATGGTATATTCAACTAATTGAGTAAACATATTTTTAAAACTAAATGATACTGGGAACAACAACAACAACAAAAAGATATTTTGTGTTTAGAAAATATATATTTGCTCTGGCCAGTAACTTACACTGACTTCTAACTCTGACATTTTAAATCCATTACATGGAGTAAAAGCTTCTAAACTATTTTTCTTCTGCCATCTGAAGAAAGACTTTTTACATGTCCTTTCAGATGGAGCCATCCTAAATCACTATTCCCTTCTTCAAAAATCATCTTTCCATTTACTATGATATACACTAAAATCCTCAGGATCTGTTTTCTGTAAATATCAGGGGCATGTATTCTACTGACAAAATGTAAGGGAAATTAAATGTCAGTGCAACTTCTGCGTGTATCTCAAGAGTAAAAGTATCGCATGACAATGTAAGAGTCTCTGTTCAGAAAGAAAGATGTCATTCCCAGTTTTCATGAACAAACCATAAACTGAAACAAACATTTACCTGAGGACACTGTGATGTTCTAATTTGTGCAATAGAATCAGTCTGAGTCTAAACTTAGTTGAATGAATATGGGCTGTGAATTCACTCCCATTCAGTGGGAACTCACTGTTACTTCTCAGATACCTGTCAGCATTAGTATGCCATGTATTATATCACAGATTTTTATTTGACATTTAACATTTGACAATACACATCCCAGAAAAGGGAGAGTCTTTCACTCACAACAGCAACTTATGGACCTAAAGATTTTAAAAATAATAATAAATAAAACTAAAAAAAAAAAAAAAAAAGGCTTTTAAATAAGGATGCATCTTCCAATATTTCTATAATGACAGTTGTTGATACTAACAGAGTATGGCGGCTATGAGCCAGAGAAGGGGCCTGGCTCCCAGCACTGTGTTTCCGGTTGCTACTGTTGAACTTAGCTATATAAATGGTTGGTCTGACCCAGTAAGACACATCATTTGTTCTGATGTTCTCCTGCACACAGATGCTGCTTTTATTTCCCACTGATCTCTGGGCTCCATTTACTATTCTTATTGTTGCAATAGGTTATATGAGAAACTTCAAAAAGACTACTTCTTTCATTACGCAGGGTTTTTTGTTTGGTTGGTTGGTTGGTTTTTGTTTGTTTGTTTGTTTTTCTTTTCTTATAAGCAAATGCTGTGACCTTTCAGGGTATGACCTTTTTGCCACATAATTTTTAGGCAATTATGACCACATAACTCTATAGTTCTGTGTGTCTATGTGGAAACCATCTTAATAAATGTGCTATTATAGAGACCAGATCATATTAATTCCTAACATTGACTCAATTTTAAAAACTGCCAGCAAGGTTTTAAAGAAAAGATTCATATTAGGAGAAGAATTTAGAATTAACATTATAGAGCAGTCCTGTAATTGAATGGGATTTACTAGCAAACTTGAAAATCATACTTTATAACACTGAGTTTAAAAAGGAATATATCCATATAACATGCAATGATTTATTTTCAAATTCAATTGACTAGTGTGTTGAAGTAAGAATAACCAGGGTCATTTGGTTCCAGCTCCATAAATTACCTTGAAAAGCAGTACTCATTCCATCTGAAATTAGATACCTAGTTAGATAACATAGGAAAACAAGCTTCTTAAAAAATTAGCTTGCTTTTTTATTTCTCTGTGGAAGAGACATGAAAAGACCTTACTTTGCATTTTAATTTCTTTCTTTACAAAGTAAACCTCAATTAGGAGGTTTCTGCTAAAGGAGTTTTTACCTGGTGATTGTGTGTGTGTGTGGTAGTTCCTCTAAATAATCTAAGTCTCCCTGCAACCGAAGACATTGCTTATTTATATTTTCATACTTACATGCGAGAGTACATTTGTCTTGTGTTTCAAAGTATTTATTTCTAATAGAATTATGATACAAAGTAATTATATTTGCTATTTTCACTTCAGTCAACTCTTGATTGGTAAAAATGGATAAGACTATATTTGCACTATAAAATTTGACACTTGCCTCAGGATCATAAAAATATAATGACTTGGGGTAATTATTAATTTTATTTGTTTTTAAATATATATACAGAAAAAAGGCTGATTGGAAGTAACATTCCAATGTAAAGATTCAAATAGAAAGCGTGTAAAACAAATGTCAAACTAAATGTCAAATCAAATTAATCCCGCATTCAGGAAACTGATTTAGATACACTGAAAACATACAAATCCCATTTTTCTCTAAAAATTTTCAGTACTCAGGGAAAAGTGAAAAATGAGACAGAACAACAGAAACAACAGAAAATTGGTTCTGCAGACTAGAAGTCAAACATTGAAAGCATGATGGAGCACTAATGGATAACTGAACCAGTGAAAGCATAAGTGGTAAAAACACAAGGAACAGTGAAAATGCACCAGTATTTTAAGATGGGAGAGGATGTAGAAAAGGAAAAAGAGACACGTTAAATGAAGCACAGGACTGAGCAATTAAAGAAACAAGGACTGACTGATTTCTTTTTGGGGGATGGAGGTCAACACTTTGTATGAACACTGAATAAACACACGGAAGAGTAGGTTTCAGTGTCCTACACAAATTTTTCCTGAACCCTTTCTTTTTAATTTTTAGGGCTTTTTTTTTTTTCCCCAAAAAAATTATTAACATAATAAGATGAAGAGAAAAATACTAAGACTGATTATTTTTACTTGCATTATCATGATATGATACAGTATTCAAAATAACAGAAAATAAGTTGTTAATTTCAGCATTATTCTAATCAAGTTCTCTAATAAAACCAAACCAGAAAGTGTATTTCTACACATTCATTAAAAAATACTTTGGCTGTTTCAATTACTGTATTGGAGAAAATGAGGTAAAATTTAAAAGCCTCAAAAAAAAAAAAAAACTAAATGTGTGAATTTATTCTGTAAAACTGACACATATTTGATAGTCATTCTTTATGTTCAACCTTAGGGTGCCTATTTACTGATTCTGTAAAAATTAAATCATCATTAATATTCTTCTTTCATCAGTGTTGTAAAGAGCTTGATGCTGACTGTCTGCTACAGCTCTGATGTGAATCTAGTCCTGAACAGTACACTATCTGGAAGAAGTAATGAATTTACCACAGATCTGGCAAAACAAACAAATAGCAACAACAAAGTATAGCAATATGCATTGTGAATTTCATTCATTTTACCTTAGAGATATCTAATACAAACAAAATTAATTACCACCTAGGTAGATACCTAGTTTTCCTACAAAGTCAGTGAAAGACAACAGGTGATCTATGCTATAACCTGACTTAATGCTTATGTTCATCACAGTATGATATCAAGGACTTTCTGGATATATTTGTTAAAACAGCCTAGATGTTTGGACATATCCAGATAACTACAATATAAATGTGAAAAGTTCCATCAGTTGAATTCCACCAGATTACTAACTAAAGTTAACTGAAGAGCAGAAGCCTGTTACAAGGAACCTAACTCCTATTTCAAAACAGGCAAATAAACAGGGCCAAGAAAATATGAATTAAAATGCTGAACTGCTTTTCATGATCTGTCTGTTGAGAGATGTGAATCCTTGTGAAGCCACTTTTTATTTTTTTATTTTTAGAAATAAGAGAGTTTTGTATTATGGATGTAGCCTTAATGTATGTAGCCAACAGCTCTTGCAATGAGTTAGTATCTTAGTCACTATGCTGATGAGGAATCCTATTGCAGAATGTCTGTGATTGTAAGCTAGCTATCAGATAGCTCACATAGGTGATTTTGAGGGTAAGTGACCACAGGAAGATTGATCATCATAATATGGTCAGAATGGCAGAAAACAAGAATAATTAAGTACAGCAGAAAGGGCTATTCGAAAGAGAGACTCAGTCAGTCAGTAAGAAGCAAAAGAAAAAAATATACTTTTTTTTTTTTTTTTTTTTTTTTTTTAACGTAAGGGGAAGCCATTTGGCTTCCTTCATACATTAGTAGTCACAGAAGGTATTAATTATTAATAAAATCAAAATCAATTAACAAAATAAAACCCCACTCCTTAAAGCTAAATTGAAGATATGCAAGCATTTTAAGCTGTATTTTGTCCATTATCTGTTGCTAAAAATGGCTCATAAATGCCAGTTGTTGTGCTAAGCAGCTGAACTCTACAACAGCTCTTTCACTCCCCCTCCTCAAAGGGAAAGGGGGAGTAAAAAAAAAAAAAAAAAAAAGATGAAAAGAGCTCAAGCATTGAGATAAGGACAGGGACATCATTCAACAGTTATCATCACAGGCATAACAGACTTAGCATAGGGCGATTAATATAATTTATTTCCTATTACTAACAAGCTAGAACAGCGAGAAACTAAAAGCCAAATAAAAATACCTCTCCCCCATCCACCCTCTTCTATTCCCCTTGCCCCCTAAGCAGTGCAGGGGACCGGAGAATGGGGACTGCAGTCAGTCCCTAACACTTTGTCTCTGCTGCTCCTTCACAGTCACTCTCTGCTCCTGCTCCACGTGGGGTCCCTACTACGGGATGCCGTCCTTCCCGAACTGATCCTGCAGGGGCTTCACATAGGCAGCAGCTCTTCAAGAACTGCTCCCATATGGCTCCGTACCACAGGGTCCATCTGTCAGGAGCAAACTGCTCCAGCACGGGGCCCCCATGAGCAACAGCTCCCCCCCAGGCCCCCTGCTCCTGCATGGGCTCCTCTCCACGGGCTGCAGCTCTGGCCCAGGGCCTGCTCCTGTGGGGGCCCTCCATGGGCCGCAGCCTCCTCCAGGCCACATCCACCTGCTCCACTGGTGGCTCCTCCACGGGCTGCAGCGTGAAGATCTGCTCCATGTGGGACCCATGGGCTGCAGGAGGACAGCCTGCTCCACCAGGGGCCTCTTCACAGGCTGCACTGGAACTGCTGCTGCGTGCCTGGAGCACCTCCTGCCCTCCTTCTGCACAGACCTTGAGTTCTGTAGTCTCCTCTCCCAGCTGGTGTTGTGCGCAGTTCTTTTTCCCTTACTTAAATCTGCTTTCACAGAGATGAAAACAACATCACTTATTTTCTCAGTTCTGGCAAGCAGTGGGTCCCCTTTAGAGCCATCTGAAACTGGCCCGTATCTAACATGGGGCAGCTGCTGGTCTTTTCTCACAGAGGACATCCCTCCAGCCCCGCCTCTACCAAAACCTTGCCATCTAAACCCAATACACCAGTGAACACTTCTGTTTTGTTTTCCTTCAGCTGCTTACCTCAATAACATATCAGAAAATATGTCTTACATTTTATAACAGCAATGCATTGCTATGTAGTTCTCTGATGACTTTGTTAAACTTGGCCACAGTTGCACACATGAAGTATTCACCTATACCTCACTGTGGTATGGCAACCCCTACATAGTACTTCGAGAAACAGAAACATATATTTTAACATACTACACTGTCTGTCTCTGATTTTCTCATTAAAGCTGCATACTGACTTTCCGATTTTCTCTCTGAATTCCATGTTAAAATTCTCTATTATTATTGCTTAACAAAAATGTGCTTCTGGAGCAAAGTTTTACACAAAGTGCTTTAATCCAGTAATATTGAATGTCCTGAAAGGATTACAACACATTGGAGAATCAGAATTAAGAGAGGATTTCTCACTTGTTTATCTGACTCTGGGTAATTCAGAAGGGGAAAACTATCATTCTTTTAGTAATTTCATTAACATTTAGACAATACAAAATCTATGTCTTACAATAAAATCTATATGAGGTCCAACCTTGTTTACCTCATCTTCCTGCCTTCCTCCTCTTCTCAATAAAATCCTGTTTTACTCTACTGTGTTTCTTGCTGATGTAAGGAAAGTCACGTAAATTATTTGTCATCTGATAACTGGAAAGTTATTGCCTCAATACAAATATTTATAACAATGCCTAAGAAATGAAACAGGCAAAGATTATAACTATTACAGAAATGATTATACCATAAAAGAGCATAGCTGAACTTAATCCATTATGTATTTAGTTCCAAGTGGCCTATGAAGAACTATGCACTTTCTTGACAGCTGAAAGTTATTAGTTTTCTTACTAATTATACCAGATCACTGAATTAGCACAGTATAAGCAGGGAAGTATAACTACATACAATGTATATTAAACCCTTATTTTAGATCTACTGATTGAATGTCAGTTTTCTAGAATAAAGGTTGCATTTTAGGCTTTTCATTGATTATTTCTAATTGCTTTAGTAAAGCTAAAAATATAATATTTCAAGAGCGCTTCAAGAGTAGAATTTATGCTTCCTAGGCACACCTGAAATGCCACACCAGCAATGTCAAAATCCTTACACAAACAGCAACACAGCCCATATTATCCCTTTCTCGCTCATAAATAAATAGAAACTTCATCTGAAGAAGAAAGTGATGGGAGGACTCACGGAAGGCCTCACTTCAAAGGCAGGTGGTGGAATCAACCTATGGCTAGGGTGGAGTTAATTTCTTCATCACAGCCCATATACATATGGTGCTGTGCTTTAGACTGGTGACAGTGTTGATAACACACTGATGGTTTAGCTACTGCTGAGAATCATAGAATGGCTTGGGTTGGAAGGGACCTCAAAGATCATCTAGTTCCAACCCCCCACCATAGGCAGGGACGCCATCCACTAGATCAGGTTGCTCAGGGCCTCATCTAACCTAGTCTTGAACACCTCCAGGAATGGGCCATCTACAACCTCTCTAGGCAATCTATTCCTGTGTCTCATCATCCTCTGAATAGTGCTTACACAACACCAAGGGTTTCCTGTTTCTCACTTTACCCCACAGCAAGTACGGTGGGCACGAGAGTGATCTGAGCTGACCAGAGGGATATTCCATACCACAAAACATCATGCTCGGCAGTAAAACTAGGCAGGGAGAGTTTTTCCAAAGTAGTCATTGCTCAGAGATTGGCTGGTTATTGGTCCACTAATTTTGAGTGATTGTCTTTGCATCATTTTTTTTTCCCTTTACTTATTAAACTGTCTTTATCTTGACCCATGAGTTTCTTTTCTGCTTTCATCTTTCTGTTTCTCTCTCCCATATCACTATGGGGGACTGAGTAAGCAACTAGATGGGGGCTTTTCTACCAGCTGGGGTCAACCCACCACATTACCTCAAACCATTCACAGAAAAAGCTAGCTCTCACAGACCTACAAGTCCAGCAAATGGTGTTTGGAAAGAATTGTCATTTGTGTCCGTGCATTTTGGCTTCAGTGAAAGGTGAACCAGAA